>NW_013755036.1:0-1062 GCF_000517525.1 Limulus polyphemus | reverse complement strand
ATCGAAGCTTGGTAGTATATTATAAGAAGGTGCAAACAACTGAGGTGAAGAGGAGATTCGTGGGACTCAGTGTACAAACTCTGGACTGGAGAAGTGCAAAAAGGCCCTGGTGCAGAGCCAAAGCCCCAGATGGTGAATGGGGTCCAGCATATTCAAGGTTGAGGTCTTGGTAGAACCATCGACCAAATACCCGTAGTCCAGTTTAGATCGAATAGAGCATGATAGATCCTGAGCATAGAACATCGATCAACTCCCCAAGAGATGGAAGAGAGAACATGGAGGATGCTCAGTGCCCTTCTACACTTCAAACATAACTGCTTGACATGTGGAATGAAAGTCAGTTTATGGTCATAGATAAGTCCAAGAACTTTGCCTCAGGGATAGGAGTGGAGACTTTGTTGGCAAACGGTTTTGGAAAATGAAAATGTAAAACCATTTGCAGTTTTCCACTTCAACAAGTGATTGAGAGCAGTCTGAAGCTGGCGATAAGTAAACCTCATGTTTGACGACCAACAGAGATGTGGAAGTCGTCGACATAAAGTACATTTGAAACATTAGGAGGAAGGTGTGTAGCGACAGCATTAATTTTAACACTAAAAAGTGTGCCACTCAAAACACAGCCCTCAGTGACTCTAAGTTCATGTGGAAAAGAAAGGGAAAGAGTCGAACTCACACAGACTTGGAATCGCATGTCCAGTGAAAAGTTCTGAATAAAAATGGGTAAATGGCCATGCAACCCATAGGAGTAGAGGTCCTACAAAATTCAATTCCTCCACATAGTGTCATAAGCCTCCTCAAGATCAAAGAACACAGAAACAAGATGTTCTCTCTTGAGGAATGCTTCTTTGATCGACGTTTCAAGTCGAATCAGATGGTCCACGGAGAACTGTCGACAGAATCCATACTTAGTGGACGAGAAGAGCATGTTTGATTCGAGGAACCAAACAAGACGAGCATTAACCATCCTCTCTAAGACCTAACAAAGACAGCTAGTCAAAGCGATGGGATGATAATTAGAAGGAATCTTGGGATCTTTCCCAGGTTTAGAGAAAGGGAGGACAA
>NW_013755035.1:0-1057 GCF_000517525.1 Limulus polyphemus | reverse complement strand
CGTTTAGGTTAACCCTCATTTCTCCCCAGTGGTAGAAAGGTATTTCTGCGGACTTATACCGCTAAAATCCAGGTTTCAATACCCCTGGTGACCAGAGCACAGATAGCTTTGTGCGTAACTGCAAAAAAAAAAAAAAGTTAACCTCACAATATATTTATTAAATGTAAGCTTTTAAGCTCATTTAAACCTCTTTGTCAAGCATGAAAGGATTTTGAACATTAACATTAAGTTTAACACAACAGTATAGAACGTTGTGTAACTTGTCTCAACAAGAAATAGTGTCATAAAGAAAAAAGGAAACATAAAACAGATACCACAGTATGTTCCACATTTCTACTAAAATTATCTCTCACCTGACTAAGAGCCAATAAATGATCTCGAAAGCTTGCATTTAATAAATACATCGTGAAGGTTGCCCAAAAGTTTATTTTATTAACACTATGAGTCTGCTTGTTATGAATTTCGCACAAAGCTACACGAGGGCTATCTGCGCCAGCCGTCCCTAATTTAGCAGTGTATGACTAGAGAGAAGGCAGCTAGTCATCACCACCCACCGACAACTCTTTTACCACTGAATAGTGAGATTGACCGTCACATTATAACGCCCCAACGGCTGAAAGGGCGAGCATGTTTCGTGTGACGGGGAGTCGAACCCGCGACCCGCAAATTGCGAGTCGAGCGCCCTAGCCGGGCTTACTATGTGTCAATGATGTAATTTAAAAGCGAGAGGTGGCCACAAACTACCTTACCCCCTCCCCCTTGCTTGAGGTATATTACTCTAAAGAAACACTATTTTAAGGTCCGAGATCTTTCAGCTGTCGATAACAAAAACTTCATTCTCTATAAAGCATTCGTATTCAAGACATGATTACAATTCCATGGATCTACATCTGAACATATAAGAAAGTCAGTTTACTTTCGAGTAATGTGATAGATCCGCCTAATGATATGAGATCCGGTCAAGATATCGTTACAAAATAATGTTAATTCTCTTAATAAATAAGTCTGGATGTTTAGTGGAATACTGAGACTGGACACCAAGTGAAATGCAAAATAC
>NW_013755034.1:0-1060 GCF_000517525.1 Limulus polyphemus | reverse complement strand
GGTAGGCCTTGTGTGCCATACTTTCCAAGTCCTGTGCCAGCTCTTGCAGGCTCTCCACTTTAGCACGGACTCTAGTCCTAAACCTAGCCCTGTAGACTTCAGATTGATTTTGTGTTCTGTACCTGAGCTCTAGAGCAGCTACCAGTGCTCTATAGTTGTGCCTGTCGTCCGCTGACAACTGTCCAAGTATTTCCAGTGGTTGTCCATTCAGGCTCGTTGCCAGGTACACAGCTTTCTGCTCCTTTGTCCATCCATTCATCTCTGCCAGTAGCTCAAATTGTGCTCTATATGCTTCCCATGGTGCCTTCTCATCGAATTCTTATGGCTTCCTTCATACCAGATCACCCCTATTGCTGACACACATATCTGTAATGTGACTTCTGGCAGGACTGAAGATGTCTGCATTAGGATTTAGCTGCGGGGTCTGGAAGGGGCTTCCTGTTGTCTGGGGCTGATTAGGTTCATGGCTAATATATCCTCCCTGTGTAAAAGATAGTAAATCGTCCTTTAATGTATTTAATTCACTTTGAAATTTACTAATCTTTTCCATTTGTACTTCTTGTTTCCTTTCTTGTTCTAGTTGCCACAGGTGCTGGTTTTCTTGCCACTGCTGTAGTTTCTCTTCTTGTTTATTTTCTTTTTTCTCCAACTACTGCTGTAGCCTCTCTTATTGTTTCTTTTCTTTCTCCTCCAACCACTGCTGTAGTCTCTCTTCTTGTTTATTTTGCTGTTCGAGCTGCCAATGTTGCATGTTTTCTTGCCATTGGTTTTGTCTCTCTTCTTGTTTCTTTTCTCGTTCTTCTTCTTTCTTTCTTTTCTTTTTCTTCCAACCACTGCTGTAGTCTCTCTTCTTGTTTATTTTGCTGTTCGAGCTGCCACTGTTGCAGGTTTTCTTGCCACTGGTTTTGTCTCTCTTCTTGTTTCTTTTCTCGTTCTTCTTCTTTCTTTTCTTTTTCCTCCAAGAATTGCTGTAATCTCTCTTCATGTTTCTTTTCTCGTTTTTCTTGTTTCTTTTGCTGTTCTTGTATTGCTGCCATCAAATATGCTAAGCTGTAGTTTG
>NW_013755033.1:0-1061 GCF_000517525.1 Limulus polyphemus | reverse complement strand
TGCTTGCGAAATCAATTAGGCAACAACATTTTTCTTGTCTGTTCTTATGCCATTTCAAAAGTGAATGTTGAGCTTTGCCTGCGTGCGCACCTTTTGAAACGGGAGTCAGACGAACGCTCGGACAGATACCACGGTTCACAATATATAAGATACATCACAGTCGATCTTGGCTTGATCTGTTTCACAAACATCACAGAAAGTGCTTTCAGCTAACTAATATTCTCACTATGACAATATGATAATAAAAAACGTATTTATTTGTTAGTACAGAAGAGTGTTCATGATATCTAAGCTTTCCAGCTTCTTCTCCAACCACCGATGGTGTTCCGTGTAAAAACCCTGATAATGGACTGTTGCTCTGCAGTATAATTTCCACTAGACGACGCTTCTGCGCAATACACTGAGGTCAATGTTGTCCGTTCATACCTCACCTGTTTTCCCAAGTTCATCATTTATACACTGACATCCAATTTGAGTATTTAAGTGGCATAGCATTACGTATAAGAAATCTTTGTATGGTATAGCATTACGTATTTCCTTAGCTGTATCTTGTGGAGGAACTAGCACGTTGACTCATATATCATGTGGTTGGATGCTTTATCTTGATGGAACTATACTCTAATGGGATCTAATCCCTGCAAAGATGGTATTTCCTTACGTTATATTGGTGTCAACACGTTAATCTTATACTATGCAAAATTCACTTTCGTATTTTTCTCGATTTTCCCAATGGGTAACTCTATACTATAGCTTTAATCTTCAACTACTACTGGTAGGGCATGGCCAGGTGGTGATGGTCAATCCCACTATTTGTTGGTAAAAGAGTAGCCCAAGAGCTAGCGGTGGGTGGTAATGACTAGCCTCTTCCCTCTAGTTTTACACTATCATATTAGGGATGGCTAGCGCAGATAGCCCTCGTGTAGCTTTGCGCGAAATTCAAAACAAACAAAGAAGTAACTACTACTACACCCTCGAAAACACTTTTATGCAGGATAACAAATTGTCTTTACTTTTACAGACACTTAAGAAAAAATACATGTTTTCTCTAGTATGTAGATACA
>NW_013755032.1:0-1426 GCF_000517525.1 Limulus polyphemus | reverse complement strand
AAAAGCAGTACGCTGCTTTATGTAGAGGTGAATACATCAACCAGGAACGATTAACCTCTTGTCCATTCAGAAGGCCTCGTTTGAACATACAATGCCCATCTTTGGTATCTTTATGTTGAAATTCATGTGCTCCAACTTTAACAATCTCTGTGCGATGGGCATGTGTTACAACTGCTGAGCCTGTTGTATCAAACTTCATAAATCCAATATCCCTGTGTGTTAAAATATTTATTAGGTCATCCTCTTTTAGCTTAGCAACACTATTCTGTGGATTTGTTTCTGACAAAGTGGAATCCTTATTATTATTGTAGCTTTCAACAGGACAGAGAACAGTTTCTTTATTGTTTTCTTTTTCAAATGAAATATCATGTTCGCAATATTGCACTTTGACCTCTTTGCTGCCATCAAAAGGAACAGATGCTGGCTTACTGGTGTCATCACTTCCAGCAAAGAAAGCCCTCATCAATTTGCTTGACTCCACCATCGAAACTGCAAATTGTGCACGGCTTTTGCGTACCTGTGCCCCACTTTCTTTTTTTCGACATGATGGGCTGACTATACTATTTATTTGCAACATGCGAATTGTCAGATGAAAGGAAGCATTTTACTTTCCTAAGTTTCTAACCACAAATTATATTTAAATTATACAATTATAGTTGCAACTCAGGACTAGTTAGGCACATCTGGACCTGGTTTCACTTTAACTGCCATTATTTGGACCAGCCATACTCATGTTAATTAATGTGACACAACAGTAAGAAAATAAATGCAGATGAGTGTATATGCTGGTAAATCATGCTTATGAGCACCATATAAATTACTGGCAGTTGCTAAATCACATTTAAAAACTCGATAGGTTTAACTACACAAACACTACAGGAGACAAGTCTGAAATTGCTCGAATGAAAATTACACACACTTTGGAGAAGGGTGCAATCATAACATAATATAAGCCTAGAGGCTCAAAGGCTATATTTAATATTAAAGGTTCTGATAGAATGAGAAAACTTAAATATAGGCTAACTAATTAGTGGTTCTATATTACAATTCCTAGATTAAGTCGCTAGTACATCTAGATCTAACATTAATGTTAGATCTGTTATTTCCATCTTTTTAGTCTTGGGTTTGGATCTAGATGTAATAATAATGACAGAAATTTAGTTTTATACATCTAAACTAGACCTTAGATTGGGGTGCATAGATTGAAAGCACCTTATATTGAATCTACCCAGATCTAGATATAACCCTGCCTCATCAATTCTAGATTTGGATTTATTAGGCCTGACTTTTAGAACAAATGTTACATCTAGATCTATTAACTTAGTCATTATATTTGTCCTAGTGCAATGTCTTGTTTAATAGTTAGTAAAGGGCTAAGTATGCCTATAATATAGGCTACAATTTGTATGATGATGGACCTAGGGTC
>NW_013755031.1:0-1060 GCF_000517525.1 Limulus polyphemus | reverse complement strand
AAATACTGTAGATAGAATTTGTATCGCAACCATGAATAATGAAGATAAAAAGTGCTTTAGCTCTAATTAACCAACAAGATAAATTCTAACCCTATCCTTTATGTCAGCGGTCTGATTTTTCCTACAGAAGAATTTTGTAACTAAAAGAGGGGATAATTCCACGTAGAAAGATTGATGGAACACTTGTGAAAATATGCGGAGAAAGTAGTAACAATTTCCGAAGACATTAGGCCCGGCATGGCCAGGTGGTTAGGGCGATCTACTCCCAAGCTAAGGGTCACACCAAACATGCTCGCCCTTTCAGCCGTGGGGGCGTTATAATGTTACGGTCAATCCCACTATTCGTTGGTAAAAGAGTAGCCCAAGAGTTGGCGGTGGGTGGTGATGACTAGCTGCCTTCCCACTAGTCTTACACTGCTAAATTAGGGATGGCTAGCGCAGATAGCCCTCGTGTAGCTTTGCGCGAAATTCAAAACAAACCGAAGACATTAACAGCAAACTTTGTAATGTGTGCTCCAATGATTACATACTCATTCTGAAGAAACCTCACTAATCTCTGTATGCTGGAGAGTAACAACATTATTGTAAAGTTGCAATTATCCAACATCAAGTAAAATGACAGATACAAAAAAGACTACTCAGAACTTATGAGTTTTTATTTTATTTCTTACATATATTATTTGAAGGATAAAAAATTGGTAATATTAAAATATTTGTTAGTATAGTCTCCAAGTGGGTTAGTGATAAGTATATTGGACTTACAATACTAAAAGTTAGAGTTCGATTCCCCGCGGTAGACCGATCGTAGATAATTCATTGTGTAGCTTTGCGCTAAAACGATAACAATTACAACCATAATTATATTATTTTTACAGAAATGTTTACAATATATAGTTTATATTTATGGTTTTTGTTTAATTACTCTTGTGTATCTAGTTATTCATTTTCCAAACTGCATATATAAATTAAAATAATATTGCATAGTAGAAAAGTCGATTTCGACAGCTAAAAGTTGTATGTGAATATCTTTTTTAGATAAAAAAATATCTTGAAAAAATAC
>NW_013755030.1:0-1062 GCF_000517525.1 Limulus polyphemus | reverse complement strand
CAAGTAAGGCAAAAGATGAGTATGGTGGTTATAAATTTGGTAACTAGAGTTAAACCTAAGTTTTCATGGAGTAGTTGTACCATGTAAGACTAAAGATGAGTGTGGTGGTTATATATTCTGCAACCAGAGTTACACCTAGGTGTTCATGGAGTAGTTGTACCAAGTAAGGCTAAAGTTGAGTATGGTGGTTATAAATTCGGTAACTAGAGTTACACCTAGGTGTTCGTGGAGCTGTTCTACCAAATAACGCTAAAGATGAGTATGGTGGTTATAAATTCGGAAACTAGAGTTACACCTAGATGTTCATGGAGTTATGTACCAAATAACTCTAAAGATGAGTATGGTGGTTACAAATTCTGTAACTAGAGTTACACCTAGGTGTTTATGGAGCAGTTGTACCAAGTAAGGCTAAAGACAAGTATGTTGGTTATAAATTCAGTAACTAGAGTTACACATAGGTGTTCATGAAGTAGTTGTATCATGTAAGGCTAAATACGAGTATGTTGGTTGTAAATTCAGTAACTAGAGTTACACCTAAGTGTTCATGGAGTAGTTGTACCAAGTACGGCTAAAGACGAGTAAGTTGGTTATAAATTCAGTAACAAGAGTTACACCTAGGTGTTCATGGAGCAGTTATACCAAGTAAGGCTAAAGACGAGTATGTTAGTTATAAATTCAGTAACTAGAGTTACACCTAGATGTTCATGAAGTAATGTACCAAGTAAGGCTAAAGATGCGTATGGTGATTGTAAATTCGGTAACTAGAGCTACGCCTAGGTGTTCGTGAAATTGTTGTACCAAATAACGCTAAAGATGAGTATGGGGTTACACATTCATTAACTAGAGTTACACATAGGTGTTGATGGAGTAGTTGTTCCAAGTAAGGCTAAAGATGAGTATGATGATTATAAATTCGGTAGCTAGAGTTACACCTAGGTGTTTATGGAGTAGTTGTACCAAGTAAGGCTAAAGATGAGTATGGTTGTTATAAATTCGGAAATTAGAGTTACATCTAGGTGTTCATGGAGTAGTTGTACCAAGTAAGACTAAAGATGAGTATGA
>NW_013755029.1:0-2299 GCF_000517525.1 Limulus polyphemus | reverse complement strand
CATCTTAACATTAAAAATACTTTTGTGCATCAGAAAATTTCGAACTTTCATATGCGAATTTTTTATAATGTCCAAATAGTTAGCAAACGTTTAAAAAGAGAAAACTTAACATTTTATATATTGTCTTCAGTAATTAATTTCTGTTCGGGTCCGGAAAATTTGAACGATCTAGCAACCACCATAAAAAATTATGAAATAAACATCAATTATGCATCTTTCATTCTGGAATGAACACAAAGGGATTTAAATTGATAGTTATTGGACGAGCATCAGGACGTGTTTGTTGTGCTAATAATAGGTAGTGACAGTACTTACTTCTATTGTATTTTAACCCGATACTCGCCAGGGCCATTTTGTCTTATTGTGAGGGCAAAATCATTTGTGAATTGAAAAAATGATAGAGAACTCATCTTCTATTGGATTTCAGATTTTATTTTTGTAAAGAGTAGCATAACATTCAATTATTTGTACAAAATTGTATTATTTAATGAAGTTTAAAGAGGAATTTAATGAAAAAATTCTTAAAATACGTTTTAGACTATAAATAAGCGCCCTCTAAGAAGAAATGTTTTTTGAAAAAATTTGTTAAAGAATTTTCTTTCACTTCAGCACTGGTCCTGCCATCTATGATTGGTATATAAACCTTTTTCTAGTCTGTTTTCTTTATAAAACTGCGTCTGGGCGTGTTAAACCTCAGTTGTAAAACTTTTAGCCAATCCTAGCGAAAGTGTCAATTTCAGTACCAATTATTCCAATTGCTGTATCTCCCATTTGACAAATCATAGGGTGATGAGGAAAGCACGTGATGAAACGTTGTTCTCTGGATTTTACAATATGAATGTGGTTTGTGCTTATTATAGTAACTGCCATTTTATGTAGAGATTGTATTAAGTACTGGCCAATAGGGCTTTTCTATAAGCGTTAGAAAAGTTGCATCTGGAAAAAACTGCATGGGATGTACGTGACTTTTATTATTTTTATATAGTAGCTTAAGTCATGCTGCATCGTATATCTATTTATATTAATCATTATATTGAAAAATTAACTCAAAATAGATATATTATTAACCCTAACAATTGTGGATCAACTTCTTTCCTAAATCCATACATTGATGCTCCTTTTGTATATATGTTATCTTGACTTGTAACTTCTGTATAAAATTTATGTAATTTAACTTTATTTAACCCCTTTGCAAAATATCAGAATAAAATATTTATATATCAGTTAGTATGTTTTAATTAAAACAACAGCAGAAGTGTGGGTCTTACTAAGTAATGATAGTAAGAAAGAAATTACAAAATTCTTACGATAAGCCTAAAGATATTAAAGTGGTACTACTAGTACGTACAAATGCCACAAAGTTTCCATATAAATACTAAATCATATTTTTATTATGAACAAAATTATTGAACTGAAAACTGCAAATTTAAATACAAAAGTATATAAAAAATCACAAATTCTTACAGTTCAAAGTCCTAAGCCTACTTCATGTAAAGACCTTGCACACGCCACTCGATAACTGTAAACAATTGCTAATTTATAAGTTATGCACTGAGAAGTACACGTACAGTTGTATCATATTTAGATGCAAAAATAAAAACGTAAATTTTTATTCTTGTACGGTTCTTTTATATATGTGTTAAAACTCAGTGTACAAGTGACAACAATAAAGCCCATATGTTATTTGGGAGACAGACTAAACACATTCGTGTCAATAATATCAGGAAAGCTATGACATTCTCACAGTTGGGGTGCTAATACATTGAAGGGCTTAAGTTTCAAATTCCAACATAAATATTACCTATAATGAGAGGAATGTGACCAGACTAATATTTCAAGTGCTATGAATTGACTTTCTTTGTAATTTATGGCGTCTGTATCGTCTGGTAATCTCTTCTAACAGGATGTATCAAGGATTAGGCGGTGTTATTGAAATCACCTGTACTGTAAGTTATTACAACTCACTAGTAGTGGCAATTAGGTTTCTCGGTATAGTGAAACAACATACAAGGACATGTGTTGAAATAAACTTGTTTGAAACTTCAAAGAAATGATATTCAAGTATCGAAAAGCTTTCTTGTTATCATACCGACAGTAATGTTCAAATGCGTACACGCTGGGCTGAACGAGAGTGACCCCAACAGGGGTGAGATTGTTACAGACAACGAACAAAGGTCACGCTGCTGACCCAACGGTTTATGCGGCACAATAAACAAATAATACGGCTGCAATGAAACATAAAAAATAAAACTTAGAAATTAAAATAATAATATCTATGAAAGAAAATTAAAATAGTTTT
>NW_013755028.1:0-2897 GCF_000517525.1 Limulus polyphemus | reverse complement strand
ATAAATTAGATGATAGTTGTCCATATGAGGGTCATTATGTGTTTTGAACATAATTTAGGTGATAGTTGTGTCCATATGAGGGTCATTATGTGTTTTAAACATAATTTAAAGGATAGTTGTCCATATCAGGGTCATTATGTGTGTTAAACATAATATAGGTGATAGTTGTCCATATGAGGGTCATTATGTGTTGTAAACATAATCTAGGTGATAATTGTTCTACTATCACCTAAATTATGTTTAAAACACATAATGATCCTGATATGGAGCCAACTATCACCAAGATTATGCTTAAAACACATAATGACCCTGATATTTTAATGACCCTCATATGGACAACTACCACCTATATTATGTTTAACACACATAATGACCCTCATATGGACATGTGTTTTAAACATAATTTAGGTGATAGTTGTTCATATGAGGGTCATTATGTCTTTTAAACATAATCTAGGTGATAGTTGTCCAACTATCACCTATATTATGTTTAAAACACATAATGACCCTCATATGGACAACTATCACCTAATTTATGTTTAAAACACAAAATGACCCTCATATGGACAACTATCACCTAGATTATGTTTAAAAGACATAATGACCCTCCAAATGTTTAAAAGACATAATGACCCTGATATGGACAACTATCACCTAAATTATGTTTAAAACACATAATGACCCTCATATGGACAACTACCACCTATATTATGTTTAACACACATAATGACCCTCATATGGACACTACTATCACCTAAATTATGTTTAAAACACATAATGACCCTGATGTGGACCCAACTATCACCTAGATTATGCTTAAAACACATAATGACCCTGATATGAATAACTATCACCTAGATTATGTTCAAAACACATAATGACCCTCATATGGACATCTATCATCTAGATTATTTTCCAAACACATAACGACCCTGATATGAACACAACTAACACCTAGATGATGTTTAAAACACAATTGAACAACTATCAACTTAATTATGTTTAAAACACATAATGACTCTCATATGGACACAATTATCACCTAAATTATTTTTCCAACACACAATAAGCCTGATATGGATAATTATCACCGAAATTATGTTAATAACACACAATAAGCCTGATATGGACACAACTATTACCTAGACTATGTTTAAAACACATAATGACTTTCATATGGACACAACTATCACCAACATTACGTTTAAAACACATAATAACCCTGATATGAACAATTATCACCTAGATTATGTTTAAAACACATAATGACCCTGATATGGACACAACTATCACATAAATCATGTTTAAAATACATAATGACCTTCATATGGACAACTATCACCTAGATTATGTTTATAACACATAATGACCCTGATATGGACAACTATTCTTTAAATTATATTTAAAACACATAATGACCTTCATATGGACACAACTATCACCTAAATTATGTTTAAAACACATAATGACCCTCATATGGACAACTATCACCTAATTTATGTTTAATACACATAATGACCCTCGTATGGACAACTATCACCTAAATTGTGTTTAAAACACATAATGACCTTGATATGGACAACTATCCTTTAAATTATGTTTAAAACACGTCGTAAGGACAACTATCACCTAAGTTGTGTTTAAAACACATAATGACCCTGATATGGACAACTATCCTTTAAATTATGTTTAAAAGACATAATGGCCCTCATATGGACACAACTATCACCTAAATTATGTTTAAAACACATAATGACCCTCATATGGACAACTGTCACCTAAATTATATTTAAAACACATAATGACCCTCATATGGACAACTATCACCTAGATTATGTTTCAAACACATTATGACCCTCATATGGACACAACTATAACCCACATTATATTTAAAACACATAATAACCCTCATATGAACAATTATCACCTAGATTATTTTTAAAACACATAATGACCTGATATGGACACAACTATCACCTAGATTATGTTTAAAACACGTAATTACCCTCATATGGACACAACTATCACCTAAATTATGCTTAAAACACATAATGACCCTTTTATGGACAACTATCGTCTAGATTATTTTCCAAACACATAACGACCCTGATATGAACACAACTAACACCTAGATTATGCTTAAAACACATATGAACAACTATCACCTTTAATTATGTTTAAAACACATAATGACCCTAATTTAGACACAACTATCATCTAGATTATGTTTAAAACACATAATGACTCTCATATGGACACAATTATCACCTAAATTATGTTTCCAACACACAACAAGCCTGATATGGATAATTATCACCGAAATTATGTTCATAACACACAATAAACCTGATATGGACACAACTATCACATAGACTATGTTTAAAACACATAATGACTCTCATATGGATACAATTATCACCTAAATTATGTTTCAAACACACAGTAAGCCTGATATGGATAATTATCACCTAAATTATGTTCAAAACACATAATGACTCTGATATGAACAATTATCACCTAGATTATGTTTACAACACATAATGACCCTCATATGGACAACTATCACCTATATTATGTTTAACACACATAATGACCCTGATATGGACAACTATCCTTTAAATTATGTTTAAAACACATAATGACCCTCATATGGACAGAACTATCACCTAGATTGGGTCATTATGTGTTTTAAACATAGTCTAGGTGATAGTTGGCTCCATATCAGGATCATTATGTGTTTTAAACATAATTTAGGTGATAGTAGTGTCCATATGAGGGTCATTATGTGTGTTAAACATAATATAGGTGGTAGTTGTCCATATGAGGGTCATTATGTGTTTTATAGGTAATAGTTGTCCATATGAGGGTCATTATGTGTTTTAAACATAATTTAGGTG
>NW_013755027.1:0-1063 GCF_000517525.1 Limulus polyphemus | reverse complement strand
GGTAGTCATCGGGTTAAAGTTTATAATAATTTCTTGTACTGGAGTTTTAGAAGATCATTAATAATTTCTTAATTATCATTCAATGACGTGATTGATCAAGATGGCAAATCAAAGGATCAGTATTTGAGAGAAGTCTCAAGAATACAGACAGATCCAACCCTACCTTGGATAAATGACAGCACTCGACTGGATCACTGGTGGAGAGAGGTTATGTCTTGCTATCTAGCTCTTGGGAAGGTAGTAAGAGCTTGTCTTAGTATTTTCATTGGACCCAAAATAGAACAGTCATTTAGCATTATGAATGACCTCATTGATGCTAAATCAAACAGGATGGCTGTGCAGACATATTCTTCATTTCAGAGCGTGAAATATGATTTAAAAGCACAGAACACTAGCAGCCTTGGTCATTACCATAGGGAGGATGTCCTAAGGGATCCTGTGGACAAGTGTGTGTGCTACCACATGCAGACAGCCTATGGCAGATATGCTAAAAAACTGAGGGAGAGGAAAGAAGAAAAAGCACTGCCAAATCCAGCTTATTCTAAACATGGATCAAAACAATCAGTGCACACAATTGCTTAAAACATTAAAAAAGCAATATGGTCAAAGAGGGGAGCTAGCAAGAGAAAACAAAACAGTGAGGATGTTGAAAAACCAAGGAAGAAAAAGATCTAGTGTTGGTGTCACTGTCACAGCTGGTTCCTAAGCAGACTGTCTTGTTTTATTATTATAGAACTATGAAATTTTTACAGAATTTGCAGTGCATTCCATTGTATATGTATAATTTAGTGCTTTATTGATGGATTTGAAATCCTTGAAGTGGCATGGTTGTAAGAAATATTCTTTTTGTGTTTTCTTCACTTCAGTATTGTGATAACTGATAATATTTTCTACTGAATGAGCTCAAATTACAAGAAAAATGTGGCTGATTGATAAGATCTTTTGTAAACTGAATGAGTTTGATTTTACAGTAAATATATGTCTGATTTATTTTTAGCAATGTTTTAATAATGAATCTATTCAATTTCATAATAGTGTGAACTGTTAAGTCTCAGTTGAATCA
>NW_013755026.1:0-1063 GCF_000517525.1 Limulus polyphemus | reverse complement strand
CGTTATGAATACCTAGGTTTACTGTTTAATCCATGTCCTGATCGGTAAACTGTAATATATATTTGGTTTGTCTCGTTATTGATACCCAGTTTCTCTGTTTAATCCATGTCCTGATCGGTAAACTGTAATATATATTTGGTTTGTCTCGTTATGAATACCTAGGTTTACTGTTTAATCTATATCATTATCGGTAAACTGTAATATATATTTGGTTTGTCTCGTTATTAATATCTAGGTTCACTGTTTAATCTATGTCATTATCGGTAAACTGTAATATATATTTGGTTTGTCTCGTTATTAATATCTAGGTTCACTGTTTAATCTATGTCATTATCGGTAAACTGTAATATATATTTGGTTTGTCTCGTTATTAATATCTAGGTTCACTTAATTTTTTACAATATTAAATGTGCATACGACTAAAAGTAAAGTATTTACCTAGAGACAGACTGGCGGTGAATATACAATAAATGCACTAGTGGTGAGTATATGGAAATTACAACGTTTGTGAGTATATATAGGTCACACTGGTGGTGATTATACAGAAGTCACACTGGTGGTTAGTATACGTAAACTGCTTCGGTTGTGAGTATATATAACTCACAACGGTAGTGAGTATACAAAAATTACACCTGTGATGAGCATACAGAGGTCACACTGGTGGTGAATATACAGAAGACAGACTGGTGGTGATTTTACTGAAACCACACTGATAGTAAGTATACGAAAACTGATCCGGTTGTGAGTATACGAAAATTACACCTGTGGTGAGCATATAGAGGTCACATTGGTGGTGAGTAGTGAGTATACAGAAGTCACACTGGTGGTGAATGTACAGAAGACAGACTGGTGGTGTTTATAGAGAAGTCACAGTGGTTGTGATTATACAAAAGTTATTTCCTGGAGGTGAGTATACAAAAGATACACCAGTGGTGAGTATACAGAAGACAGACTGGTGGGGAATATACAGAAGACACAGTAGTTGTGAGTATACAGAAGGCAGACTGGTGGGGAATATACAGAAGACACAGTAGTTGTGAGTATACAGAAAGCAGACTGGTTG
>NW_013755025.1:0-1063 GCF_000517525.1 Limulus polyphemus | reverse complement strand
GACATGGGTAAAATACATCAACACGATGATTTTAACATACTTTATTAAGACATTTGTAAAATACATAAAGACGATGATTAGATCATAATTTACTAAGACATGGGAAAAATACATCATCACGATGATTATACCTTACTTCATTAAGACATGGGTAAAATACATCAACACGATGATTTTACCATACGTTATTAAGACATCGGTAAAATACATTGACACGATGATTTTAACATACTTTATTCAGACATGGGTAAAATACATAGACACGATGATTTTAACATACTTTATTAAGACATGGGTAAAATACATAGACACAATGATTTTAACATACTATATTAAGACATGGGTAAAATACATAAACACGATAATTATACCTAACTTTAATAAGACATGAGTAAAATACATAAAAACGATTATTATACCATACTTTATAAGACATGGGTATAATACATCATCACGATGATTATACCATGCTTTATTAAGACATGGGTAAAATACATAAACACGATAAATATAACATAATTTACCAACACATGGGTAAAATACATCATCACGATGATTATACATTATTTTATTAAGACATGGATAATATACATAGGTACGATGAACATACCTTACTTTATTAAGAAATGGATAAAATACATAGACACGATGTTTATACTATACTTTGTTAAGACATGGGTAAAATACCTAAACACGATGATTATAACATAGTTTACCAACACATGGGTAAAATACATCAACACGATGATTATGCCATACTTTACTAAGACATGGGTAAAATACATAGACACGATGATTTTACCGTACTTTGTTAAGACATGGGTAAAATACATAGACACGATGATTTTAACATACTTTATTAAGACATGGGTAAAATACATAGACACAATGACTTTAACATACTTTATTAAGACATGGGTAAAATACATAAACTCGATTATTATACCATACTTTAATAAGACATGAGTAAAATACATGAACACGATTATTATACCATACTTTATAAGACATGGGTAAAATACATCATCACGATGATTATACCATACTTTATTAAGACATGGGT
>NW_013755024.1:0-1063 GCF_000517525.1 Limulus polyphemus | reverse complement strand
GCAGAAGTTCAATTATACACTGACACATTAGTAGATCCTGCAGAAGATCAAGTATACATTGACTCATTAGTAGATCCTGCAGTAGTTTAATTATACACTGACTCATTAGAAGATCCTGAAGTAGTTCAATTATACATTGACTCATTAGTAGATCCTGAAGTAGTTCAATTATATACTGACTCTGTAGTAGACCCTGCCGAAGTTCAATTATACACTGACTCATTAGTAGCTCCTGCAGAAGTTCAATTATACACTGACTCATTAATAGATCCTGCAGTAGTTTAATTATACGCTGACTCATAAGTAGATCCTGAAGTAGTTCAATTATACACTGACTCATTAGTAGACCCTGCCGAAGTTCAATTATACACTGACTCATTAGTAGATTCTTCAGTAGTTCAATTATACATTGACTCATTAGTAGATCCTGAAGTAGTTCAACTATACATTGACTCATTAGTAGATCTTGAAGTAGTTCAATTATACATTGACTCATTAGTAGATCCTGAAGTAGTTCAACTATACATTGACTCATTAGTAGATCCTGAAGTAGTTCAATTATACACTGACTCATTAGTAGATCCTGCAGAAGTTCAATTATACATTGACTCATTAGTAGATCCTTCACTAGTTCAATTATACACCGACTCATTAGTAGATCCTTCAGTAGTTCAATTATACATTGACTCATTAGTAGATCTTGAAGTCGTTCAACTATACATTGACTCATTAGTAGATCCTGAAGTAGTTCAATTATACACTGACTCATTAGTAGATCCTGCAGAAGTTCAATTATACACTGACTCGTTAGTAGATCCTGCAGAATTTCATTTATACACTGACTCATTAGTAGATCTTGAAGTAGTTCAATTATACATTGACTCATTAGTAGATCCTGAAGTAGTTCAACTATACATTGACTCATTAGTAGATCCTGAAGTAGTTCAATTATACACTGACTCATTAGTAGATCCTGCAGAAGTTCAATTATACACTGACTCATTAGTAAACAAAATGTAGAATGACCCTAGCTGTTCGAACTAGATGAGACAACTGTGACCAC
>NW_013755023.1:0-1062 GCF_000517525.1 Limulus polyphemus | reverse complement strand
GAAAATAAGAATATAAGCTGTTATCTTGTTCCTTCCTTATATGTTTATCACAACCATGTTCATGTACACTAAGCAAATATCTAGCTATTTAAATTGACCCCTAATTACGTATAAATACTCTTTTTTTACTCTAAAATAAAGAATATAAGTTGTGATCTTGTTCCTTCTCCATAAGTTTATCACAACCATGTTCATGTACACTAATATAATATCTAGTTATTTCAAATGACTCCTAATAACGTATAAATAGTGTTTGTTTACCATAAAATAAAGAACGTAAGCTGCAATATTGGTCCTTCTTCATAAGTTTAACCCAACCATATTAATGAACACTAATATAATATCTAGTTATTTAAAGTGACTCCTAATTACTTATAAATACTCTTTGTTTACACGAAAATAAAGAATGTAAACTGTAATCTTGATCCTTCTTTATATGTTTAAAACAACCATGTTCATGTACACTAAGCTAATATCTTGTTACTTCTTTATATGTTTAACACCACCATGTTCATGAACATTAAAATAATATTTTGTTATTTAAAATGACTCATAATTACGTGTAAATACTCTTTGTTTACTTTTAACTAAAGAATATGAACTGTAATATTGTTCTTTCTTCATAGGTTTAACACAACCATGTTCATTTATACTAAGATAATATCTAGTTTTTAAAGTGACTCCTAATTAGATGTAGTTACGTGTAAATACTCGTTGTTTACTCTAAAATAAAGAATATAAGCTGTAATCGTGTTACTTCTTCATATGTTTAACACTACCATGTTCATGTACACTAAGCTAATATCTAGTTATTTAAAATGATTTGTAATTACGTGTCAATTTTCTTTGTTTACTATAAAATAAAGAATATAAGCTGTAATCTTGTTCCTTGTTCATATTTTTAACAAAACCATGTTTAGCTACACTAAGATAAAATCTTGTTATTTAAAGTGACTCCTAATTAGGTGAAAATACTTTTTGTTTACTCAAACATAAAGAATATAAGCTGTAATCTTGTACCTTCTTCATATGTTTAACACAACGATGTTTATATATACTAAG
>NW_013755022.1:0-1062 GCF_000517525.1 Limulus polyphemus | reverse complement strand
CATCTTTAGCCTTACTTTGTACAACTACTCCATAAACACCTAAATGTAACTCTAGTTACCGAATTTGTAACCAACATACTCCTCTTTAGCCTTAATTGGTACAAATACTATATGAATACCTACGTGTAACTCTAGTTACAGAATTTATAACCACCATACTCATCTTTAGCCTTACTTGGTACAACTACTCCATGAACACTTAAGTTTAACTCTAGTTACCGAATTTATAACCACCATACTCATCTGTAGCGTTATTTGGCACAACAACTCCACAAATACCTAGGTGTTACTCTAGTTACCGAATTCATAATCACCATACTAATTTTTAGCCTTACTTGGTACAACTACTCCATAAACACCTAGGTGTAACTATAGTTACCGAATTTATAACCATAATACTCATCTTTAGCCTTACTTGATACGAGTACTCCATGAACACCTAGGTGTAACTCTAGTTACCGAATTTATAACCACCGTACTCATAGTTAGCGTTATTTGGTACAACAACTCCACGAACACCGAAGTGTAACTCTAGTTACCGAATTTATAACCACCATACTCATCTTTAGACTTACTTGGAACAACTACTCCATGAACACCTAGATGTAACAATAGTTACCGAATTTATAACCATTATACTCATCTTTAGCCTTACTTGGTACAACTACTTCATGAACACCTAGGTGTAACTCTAGTTACAGAATTTTTAACCACCATACTCATCTTTAGCCTTACTTGTTACATCAACTCCACGAACACCTAAGTGTAACTCTTGTTACTGAATTTGTAACCATCATACTCATCTTTAGCGTTATTTGGTACAACAACTCCACAAACACGTAGGTGTAACTCTAGTTACCGAATTTGTAACCACCATACTCATCTTTAGCCTTACTTGGTACAACACCTCCATGAACACCTAGGTGTAATTATAGTTACCAAATTTATAACCACCATACTCATCTTCAGCCTTACTTGGTACAATTACTACATAAATACCAAGGTGTAACTATAGTCACCGAATTTATAATCACCATACTAATTTTTAGCCTTACTTTGTAC
>NW_013755021.1:0-2398 GCF_000517525.1 Limulus polyphemus | reverse complement strand
ATCTATATAATACAGAACAGTATCTATGTAATACCAAACAGCATCTATGTAATACCAAACAGTATCTATATAATACCGAACAGTATCTATGTAATACCAAACAGTATCTATATAATACCGAACAGCATCTATGTAATACCGAACAGTATCTGTGTAATACCGAACAGCATCTATGTAACACTGAACAGTGTCTATGTAATACCGAACAGTGTCTATGTAATACAGAACAGTATCTATGTAATACCGAACAGCATCTATGTAATACAGAACAGTGTCTATGTAATACAGAACAGTGTCTATGTAATACCGAACAGCATCTATGTAATACCGAACAGTATATATGTAATACCAAACGGTATCTATGTAATACCGAACAGTGTCTATGTAATACAGAACAGTGTCTATGTAATACAGAACAGTATCTATGTAATACCGAACAGCATCTATGTAATACCGAACAGTGTCTGTATAATACCGAACAGTGTCTATGTAATACCGAACTATCTATGTAATACAGAACAGTGTATATGTAATACCGAACAGTGTCTATGCGGTATTACATAGACACTGTTCGGTATTACATAGATACTGTTCGGTATTACTAATACGGAACGTTTACAGTAACCTTATAGTAGACTTTACCAACGAGGAACGTTTATTCTAACCCTATAAATAACTATACTAAAAAGGAACGTTTACTGTAACCCTATAGAAAACTGTATTAATATGGAACGTTTACTGTAAACCTATAGGAAACTCTATTAAAATGGAACGTTTACTGTAACCCTATAGAAAACTGAGCAAGATTACTTGAAATTAAAAATCACTTTAATCCGATGTTTGAAAGAACCCGCATAACTCAAACTAAGCTCTTTTATATAATAAAGATTCTGATAAACATGTGAATTATCTAAAATGCTCACCACGTTCCTACTCTTAACCCTCCTCCGACTAATTACCAACCGCTCCCTATACTTATCGCTTTAAAATCACATCGGAACAAGTCCTGTATGTTGTCGAACGGCTGTAATTACTATTGGTTTCGCTCGCAGGCAAAGAAGTAGAAAAAAAACTATGTACTGTGTGTTCTCGGACGTAAAAGTCGACGCATGCTGGCTAGTTTAACATTTGTGTGGGTAAAGGTTATAATAGTAGCAGCTATTAACATATTTCTTCGTGGCAATTTTCGTCAAGGCAAGTTTGGATGTCTTACCGATTATCTTAGCCTATCCGTCATGAATTAAACATATTTCAAGTTAACGATGAGGCTTAGCTATTGCAGATCATATGTAACTTAATAATAATAACGATAGAAATGGGCTTCTTAAGAGCTTGAGAAAGTTATAATTGGAACGTAGATCATTTCATTAGTAGTTGTAATCATTGTTAAGAAAACTAGTTTCAACGATTAAACGGCTGGAACTTCCGATTATAATCACTGTTAACAAAACCAGTTTCAACGATTAAACGGCTGTAACTTCCGATTATAATCACTGTTAACAAAACCAGTTTCCCTGATTAAACGGCTGTAACTTCCGATTATAATCATTGTTAACAGAAAACCAGTTTCAACGATTAAACGGCTGTAACTTCCGATTATAATCATTGTTAACAAAAAACCAGTGTCAACGATTAAACGGCTGTAACTTCCGATTATAATTTAATAAGGAAAGTTTACTGTAACCCTATAGAAAACTGTATTAATATGGAAAGTTTACTGTAACCCTATAGAAAACTGTATTATATGAAACGTTTACTGTAACCCTACAGAAAACTGCATTAATAAGGAAAGTTTACTGTTACCCTATAGAAAACTGTATGCAGTTTTCTATAGGGTTACAGTAAACGTTCTATTTTAATAGAGTTTCCTATAGGGTTACAGTAAACTTTCCATATTAATACAGTTTTCTATAGGGTTACAGTAAACGTTCCTTTTTAGTATAGTTATTTATAGGGTTAGAATAAACGTTCCTCATTGGTAAAGTTTACTATAAGGTTACTGTAAACGTTCCGTATTAGTACAGTTTTCTCTAGGGTTACAATAAATTTTCCTTATTGGTTCAGGTTTCTAATGGGTTACAGTAAAAGTTTCTTATTGGTGCATGAAAAAAGAAGAGATAAAAATTATACTCAGACTATTTCTAATTCAGCTTATTGTGACAGATTTATAAATGAAACCGTGTGACCACGACATTAAGAAAAGGCCTCAGCATATCCAGCCACAAACTTTCACTTATATAACTCTTACAGACGTAAAATATGTAGTCCTAACTTCGAACTTTTGTCTTTCCCTTCAGACGTAAAATGTTTAAACCTAATTTTGAACTTTTGTCTTTCCCTTCGGACGTAAAATGTTTAGACCTAATTTTGAACTTTTGTCTTTCCCTTCGGACGTAAA
>NW_013755020.1:0-1054 GCF_000517525.1 Limulus polyphemus | reverse complement strand
TTTTTTTATCAAGTCTTAAGGTTTGTAAAGCAACGTTTTTCTCGTGCCTTTTTTTCTTTTCTATATGTTGCATATCTATTATGCAAAGTAATTTTCATTTCAAGATTAAAAATACTTTTATGCATCAGAAAATTTTCAAATTTCACATGCGAAATCTTTACAATCACCAGATAGTTATCAAATATTTCTTAAGAAAAAACTTTATATTTTATCTGTTATTTTCAGTAACGAATCTCTGTACGGGTTTGATAGATTTGACTGATCTCATAACCACCATAAAAAATTAGGAAATAAATATAAATTATGCATCTTTCATTCTAGAATGAACACAGATTATAACACGAAAACATAAATGTTTAAACTAAATAGCTTAAATCTCATAACATTATACATTTATATATATTTATTATTTTTATTATATTACCTTTCAGCCGTGCCTGGCTAACAATACAGAAGTTACAATGATGCGGCACACGTGCACTCGTGTTCTTAAACTTATTTTTCTTAAAACATCGAACATTAAATAAAGAAGTAAAACAAACAATTATCTCTTCTAGTTACGACCTATGTACTCGGTTTCTGCTTGACGTAGGTTTCTAAGCCTATAAAAATTTGCACGTGGAGGATATGAAACAAAATATTTTTTTAGGTTTTATATATACATTTGAATAACTAAGAAATATTTTAGTCTAAAAAATTATGAAATTTTGAGCAGATTAAAGACACAACCTACATTATTAAAATATTGGTTCAAAAGAAATGGCTGAGAAAACCACTAGGGGGACATTCTGAGCTTCCAATTGGTTATTGATGTCATATATAGAAGTAAGTGTACATGAGCAATATCTTAGCAAATTGAAAAGATATGAGGTTCTTATTTTATACTATAGCTTGTCAATATCAGTAATTTGAGTTCCTAATTTGTACGAAACTATAGACTTAGTAGTTTGGCATCACAAACATCTAATTTGAACCATAGCTGCATTCAACATACCATGTGACACACAAAAATCAATGTTTAACTGTGTTTTTTAGTATTTACTTTTAAATTAAG
>NW_013755019.1:0-1060 GCF_000517525.1 Limulus polyphemus | reverse complement strand
CGTTATAAGCTCGTAGACTTACCGCTATCCCACTAGGGGACATATATAAATGAATTATTAGATTTGGTGGTGTTAATTAAGTGGATCAAAGTTAAATAAAATATTAAATGGCAAAATTATCTCTTAAAATGATAGGGTTTGTTTGTTTGTTTTGAATTTCGCCCAAAGCTACACGAGGGCTATCTGCGCTAGCCGTCCCTAATGTAGCAGTGTAAGACTAGAAGGAAGGCAGCTAGTCATCACCACCCACTGCCAACTCTTGGGCTACTCTTTTACCAACGAATAGTGGGACTGATCGTCACATTATAACGCCCCCACGGCTGAAAGGGCGAGCATGTTTGGTGGGACTGGGATTCGAACCCGCAGACTGCGAGTCGAGCTCCTTAACCACCTGGCCATGCCGGGCCAAAATGGTAGGGAAACAACATTTTGATAATAACAAATGTATTTTAATACATACTCATATATATATATATATATTTCGGAAAGGTATTATATTTTCATTCTGTCTCTTAGCTTTGGTAAGTTATTTATTCTACCGAAATGTTTGACTTTTATTTAGACATACGTGATTTTAAATCGCTTACAGACTTTTGTATATAGGAAAATCGCTTTTTATAGTACTGCATATTTCGTGTGCCAGTTACAGTGATCAAGGATTAAATCCTCTTGTTAATAGTTGAATGATTCGTGTATATTTTGTGGGATAGCATATTTCATGCATTTTGAAGTTGTATTTCAGGTCAGTGAACTATAGAGCTTTTGAGCAATATTCTGTTTAAGTGACGGATTATTTGGATATTTTTGGAGATCCTTATTGAATTTGTTGTTGGAGACCTAGTTTTTATCTTGTATCTATCATCTCCATAGACATCACTGTGTCTAAGTTTTCGTATATCTAGAGGCAAAGTCTGTTTTACTTTCCCTTGGGACAACCAATGACATTGTTTGCTCACTGAGAAGGGTGACGTTATTGTTTTTGTTTATACAATGTCATATCCCCTCAATCTAGAGCACGTCTATTGCAGCAGATATTACTGAGTGAGGAGCATCTTGGAGT
>NW_013755018.1:0-1065 GCF_000517525.1 Limulus polyphemus | reverse complement strand
GTTTCTCCAATGTGTTTTGTTGCAGGAACACGGAAGTTCATAAATGACGTTTTTCTGTTTTTTGTTGGTGTGTTTCTGTTTGTTCTTCACCAGAATGGATTTTAGTGTTTTGTAAGATTTCCACCGGACGTCTATGTTGAATTTCTTAGGTTTTCGTTTGAGTTTTTCACTGACATGTTTCAGGTATGGGAGGTATATGGTTGTAGTGATGGTGTGGTTTATTTATTTTTCTTCTCTGCTGTGGTCTTCTTCAGGGAGCTCTTGATGAAGGAAGAGGTGTAACCGTCCTGTTTAAAACACTGTGTGATGTTTTGATGGATGTGTTATCGCAAATGTTTTCTGCTCTCTTGTTTAGACACTGGATTATACCACGTTTTATCGAGTTTGGATTATAGGATTGAAAGTGTAGTTATCTGTTCGTGTGGGTGGGTTTTCTGTATACAGTTGTGGTGATTGTTCTCTCTTGTCTGCTGATTCAATAAATGATAAGCTATTTTGTTCCTCTATTTCCATGGTGAAGTGAAAATTATTGTCTACGGAATTAAGCTGTTGTAGGAAGGCTGTTAGGTTTTCAAGACTGTGGAGCCTGATAACGAAAGTGTCGTCAACATAACGTCTGTAGAAACTTGGTTTTATATGTGTGGATGAGAGGGCTCTTTCTTCACAGTCTTCCCTGAAAATGTCTGCTAAGATTGGGGAGAGTTGTGATCCCATGGCTAGACCATCTGTTTGTTCGTAGAATTCCTCGTTGCATTAGAAATAAGTTGATTGTAGACAAATAGTCGTTAGTTCCATGATGGCGACTATCTTCATGTCAGTTCTATATGGTAGATAGTTGTCATTAAGTCGTCGTTGTCTGTTGATGCGAAGGGTTTCTGAGGTTGGAACATTGGTAAATAGGTGTGTGTCGTCAAATCTGACCAGAATATACTGAGATATGATGTGTGGCGTTTTGAGTTGTTTTATGAAATCTGTTGAATTGTGAATGTGATACTCGGTATTTCCTCGTAGTGGAGATAAAACAGGTACCAGGAATGTTGCTAGTTGATGGCAAGGTGAGTTTAT
>NW_013755017.1:0-2839 GCF_000517525.1 Limulus polyphemus | reverse complement strand
CGATACTGTGTACTATCAATAACAAGCCACAAGATTTTAACGATTTTGTGTACTGTCAGTAAAAAGACTCAAGTATTTAACAATACTGAGTCCTGTCAAAAAGAAGATACAGGATTTATCAATACTGTGTCCTGTCAATAAGAAGACACAAGATTTAACGATACTGTGTATTATCATAACAAGTCATAACACTGACTGATACGGGGCTTGTTATTGATAGTACAGTACACAAAATCGTTAAATCTTGTGTATCTTCTTATTGACAGGACACAGTATTGTTAAATCTTATGTCTTTTTATTGACAGTACACAGTATCGTTAAATCTTGTCTTCTTATTGACAGTACACAGTATTGACAAATCCTGTATATTCTTATTGAAAGGACACATTATTGATAAATCTTGTGTCTTATTATTGACAGTACACAGTATTGATAAATTTTTTATCTTCTTATTGACAGGACACAGTATTGTTAAATCTTGTGTCTCTAATTGACAGTACACAGTGTTGATAAATCCTGTATCTTCTTATTGACAGGACACAGTATTTTTAAATCTTGTGTCTTTTTATTGACAGTACACTGTAACGTTATATCTTTTGGCTTGTTAGTGATGGTACACAGTATCATTAAATCTTATGACTTGTTATGATAGTACACAGTATCGTTAAATCTTGTGTCTTCTTATTGACAGGACAAAGTATTGATAAATCCTGTATCTTCTTATTGAATGGACACAGTATTATTAAATCTTTAATCTTCTTATTGATAGTACACAGTATTATTAAATCTTGTGTCTTCTTATTTATAGTACACAGTATTGATAAATCCTGTATATTCTTATTGACAGGATAAGATTTTGTTAAATTTTGTGTCTTCTTATTGACAGTACACAGTATTGATATATCCTGTATCTTCTTATTGACAGGACACAGTATTGATAAATCCTGTATCTTCTGATTGACAGGACACAGTATTGTTAAATCTTATGTCTTTTTATTGACAGTACACAGTATCGTTAAATCTTGTCTTCTTTTTGATAGTACATAGTATTGTTAAATCTTTTGGGTTCTCATTGAGAGTAAACGGTATTAATAAATCTTGTGTCTGCTTATTGACAGTACACAGTATTGATAAATCCTGCATCTTCTTATTGACAGGACACAGTATTGTTAAATCTTGACTCTTCTTATTGACAGTACACAGTATAGTATAATCTTGTGTCTTCTTATTGACAGTACACAGTATTGATAAATCCTGTATCTTCTTATTGACAGGACTCAGTATTGTTAAATCTTGAGTCTTTTTACTAGACAAGTAGACATAAGATTTAACATAACTGTGTCCTGTCAATAAGAAGATACAGAATTTATCAATACTGTGTCCTGTCAATAAGAAGATACAGGATTCATCAATACTGTGTACCGTCAATAAGAAGACAAAATTTAACAATACTGTATCCTGTCAATAAGAAGATAAAGGATTTATCAATACTGTGTACTGTCAATAAGAAGACACAAGATTTAACGATATTGTGTACTATCAATAACAAGCCACAAGATTTAACAATACTGTGTCCTGTCAATAAGAAGATACAGGATTTATTTATGACTTGTTATGATAGTACACAGTATCGTTAAATCTTGTGTCTTCTTATTGACAGTACACAGTATTGATAAATCCTTTATCTTCTTATTGACAGGACACAGTATTATTAAATCTTGACTTCTTTTTGATAGTACACAGTATTGTTAAATTATGTGTCTTCTTATTGACAGTACACAGTATTGATAAATCCTGTATCTTCTTATTGACAGGACACAGTATTGCTTTTGGCTTGTTATTGTAGTACACAATATCTTTAAATGATTTAACGATACTGTGTACTGTCAATAAAAAGACACAAGATTTAAAAATACTGTGTCCTGTCAATAAGAAGATACAGGATTTATCAACACTGTGTACTGTTAATTAGAAGACACAAGATTTAACAATACTGTGTCCTGTCAATAAGAAGATACAGGATTTATCAATATTGTGTCCTGTCAATAAGAAGATACAGGATTTATCAATACTGTATACTGTCAATAAGAATACACAAAATTTAACAATATTGTATCCTGTCAATATGAAGATAAAGAATTTTTCAATACTGTGTACTGTGAATAAGAAGACACAAGATTTAACGATACTGTGTACTATCATAAGAAGTCATAAGATTTATTGATACTGTGTACTATCAATAACAAGCCACAAGATTTAACAATACTGTGTCCTGTCAATAAGAAGATACAGGAGTTATCAATAATGTGTACTGTCAATAAGAAGACACAAGATTTAACAATACTGTGTCCTGTCAATAAGAAGATACAGGATTCATCAGTACTGTGTACTGTCAATAAGAAGACACAAAATTTAACAATACTATGTAATGTCAATAAGAAGACACAAGATTTAACAATACTGAGTCCTTTCAAAAAGAAGATACAAGATTTAACGATACTGTGTACTATAATAACAAGTCATAAGATTTAATGATACTGTCACTATCAATAACAAGCCAAAAGATTTAACGATACTGTGTACTGTCAATAAAAAGACACATGATTTAACAACACTGAGTCCTGTAAATAAGAAGATACAGGATTTATCAATACTGTGTCCTGTCAATAAAAAGATACTGGATTTATCAAAATTGTGTACTGTCAATAAGAAGACATAATTTAACAATACTGTGTCCTGTCAATAAGAAGATAAAGAATTTATCAATACTGTGTACTGTCAATAAGAAACAAAAGATTTAACGATACTGTGTACTATCATAACAAGTTATAAGATTTAA
>NW_013755016.1:0-1061 GCF_000517525.1 Limulus polyphemus | reverse complement strand
TTTGTCATCACCTTATCGAAACGTTGTACATTTGCTGTTATATTAAAGTTTTTCTTCATTACCCATTCAAGCCGTCTCCAGCCATTATTAGTCTCAAAGTGGGTTCCTCGTCATTGAAATTAAAATAATACTTTATCTCGCTTATATATTTGAAAGTAATTTGCAGATATATTCTATTAAGTTATAATTTTTTTAATCCAAAATATTAGCATTACAAATTTGATAATATATTCACATAAGTTAAATTAATTTACTAGATGCCTGCAATATGTCTATCTGTATATATTTGTATTACTGTACCAAAGCGCTTTTGCTGGCAGTTTCATTGAAATTAGCTGACCAAAATAATTTAACATCCAGTCTACACTAGGATAAAAAAATCAGTTTAATTCTTTCTTAACACTTCTATAAAGACTTTTACACTTTATAATTTGTGGTAGACCTACATTTACAATGTTAAACCATTTTAATTACAGTACTAGGAATAATGTGCAATCAGTCTACCTACTTGTACAAAGTAACCCAATATCTAACACAGATTCGCTCTAATGTCTTCTTGAAGCAAAAACTGGAAAACAAATATTCTTTTAATATTTCAATGAACTTTATGGTTCATACAATGTTCTTATTTAATCTGTTCGAAAATACTAGAACTTTACGCTACATTCTTACAATGCCCCAGATGTTCTATCTAGGTCTATCTTAACTTCCTGAACTTCATGTTACCATTAAAACCCACAACTTTTTCTAACTAATAAATAAATTACAAAATTAAAAATATAACTTAAAACAGTTTATATATATATATATATATTTATTTATTTATTTATATATTGTTACGTCTCTGTTCGTTAGTTACTTTTTCGTATAATTTCTTTCCAAAGAAACTTTAGCGATACAAGTCCTTTCTTAAATAAAATTGGTTTATTCTTTCTGAATACAACTTTGCAATACACTTAATTTCCACAGTTGCGCTATAACAAACACTGTAATTCACAACAAACGTCTCACGTGCTCGACTCAACAATATTCTCTCTCTGTCTGCAGTTCAATTACACATT
>NW_013755015.1:0-1063 GCF_000517525.1 Limulus polyphemus | reverse complement strand
GTTTCCATCAAGTAAAAATGTCTGAAGCAGATAAACCTAAGACTGCATTTACTTATGGCCGAGGTCTCTGGCAATACCGTGTGATGCCATTCGGGCTTAGCAATGCTCCAACAACATTTGACAGGCTGATGGAAAGAGTACTGAAAGGCCTACAATGGAGGATAATCCTAGTGTACCTGGATGATGTCATTGCGTTTGCAACAACGTTTGATGAGGAAATGTTCCGGCTAGAGGAAGTATTCAAGCGTTTGAAAGCAGCAAACCTTAAACTCCGTCCCAAGAAACGCCACTTGTTTCAAAAAGAGATGCTTTACTTGGGTCACATTGTAGGTGAGCATGGTGTGTGAATTGATCCTGACAAGGTGAAAGCAGTGCGTGATTGGCCAACACCAAACAATGTGGGAGAGTTAAGAAGTTTCTTGGGACTCTGTACCTATTACTGGAAGTTTGAGAAGGGCTTTGCAACTATAGCTGCTCCACTAGATGATTTAACAAAAAAAGGCCAGAAGTTCGAATGGACAGTTTCTTGCCAGCTTACTTTCAAGACATTGAAAGAAAAATTGGCCTCAGCTCCACTTTTAAAGCTTCTGGATTGTGATGCTAGTAATGTTGGAATTGGAAGGGTGTTGTCTCAGAAAGTGGGTGAAAACGAACATGTGGTGGCCTACTTCAGTAGGGTTTTGAGTAGACCTAAGAGGAACTACTGTGTAACACGGAGGGAGTAAAGAGTCTAACATATTTCCATCCTTACCTCTATGGAACTAGGTTTACTCCTCCCTTTAATTTGGCCCTGGTAGAGACGGTATTAAATTTAGGTCTCTAACTCAGCTTGCTCCTAGATTTTCCAATTTTATTTTCTGCGATATTTCGACCAACAGAATATCATAACCCTTATACATTTATAACTGTATCATATACACTGAGTGGTCACAAGTAAATAGACACCTAATTTTTCGTCATTTAACTGATTTATGCTAACTGATTTGTGCTCACAGAGCACTATATACACTAATTATCTTGTGCTACAACATGCCTAGAACTCAAGGTTCTCTCGAATTGTCAG
>NW_013755014.1:0-1063 GCF_000517525.1 Limulus polyphemus | reverse complement strand
GAATGTCTCCCTAGTGGCTTTATCAGCCAATTTAAATTCTTAGGATGCCATTTGTTTCTTTTGACCCAAGATTTCAATGAGGTAAGGTGTGTCTTTAGTCTGCTCGAAATTTCATAGTTTTTTAGACTAAAATACATCTTAGTTACTATGCTTGATAAATTAGAGTGCAATTCTACAGAATTAATGTATTAATTTATGATTTTTTAGTTATTCAAATGTATATATAAAACCTTAAAAATAATAATTTTGTTTTATATCCTCCACATGCAAAATTTTTAAAGGCTTAGCAACCTACGTCAAGCAGCAACCGAGTACAAAGGTCATAACTAAAGGAGATAATTGTTTGCTTTATTTACTATTCTATGTTTTAAGAAAAATAAGTTTAAAAACCTATTTCAAAATAGCAATAATCTATATACATATATAATGTATAAAAATTGAAATGTGACTGTATTTTACAAAATACTAGTCTACTAAAACACAGCCAAGACAAGTTACTTTGACCAGACCAAAGGTCAGTTTTATGTTATTTGATACGGTAACATGAGTGCATGTGAGCTGCATCATTGTAACTTTTGTATTGTTAGCCAGGCATGGCAGAAAGGTCAATATAATAAAAATAATATATATATATAAATGTATAATGTTATGAGATTTAAGCTATTTAGTCTAAATATTTATGCTTTCATGTTATAATTTGTGTTCATTATAGAATGAAAGAGGCATAACTTATGTTTATTTCCTAATTTTTTATGGCGGTTGCAACATCGGTCAAATCTACCGAACCCGTACAGAGATTAATTACTGAAAATAACAGATAAAATATAAAGTTTTTTTCTTAAGAAATGTTTGATAACTATCTGGACATTATAATGATTTCACATGTGAAATTTGGAAATTTTCTGATGCATAAAGGTATTTTTGATCTTAAAATGAAAATTACTTTGCATGATAGATAGGCAACATGTGAAATGAAAAAAAAGACATGGGAGAAACATTGTTTTACAAACCTTAAGATTTAGTAAAAAAATTATATTTGTGTATGAAAGCATTGTAATGTTTG
>NW_013755013.1:0-1064 GCF_000517525.1 Limulus polyphemus | reverse complement strand
GTCTGCCAAGTACGAGTAAGAACCAAACTAGCCAAAAAGATCCTGGTGTAACTGAACGTCTGCAAAGTACGAGTAAGAACCAGACTAGCCGAGAATATCCTGGTGTAACTGGAAGTCTTCAAAGTAAAATTTAAACGTTGCACGTTAACTTAAGACTAAGACAATACTTTGTGCATCAAGGAAAAAAACTAACGTTTTTAAGTACTTATTTTGTAATATAAAATGTTGGCTTTTTTCTCTCTAATACTTCTATGTTTCAATTGTATAGTAGAAAAACAAGATCAAGAGAAAAGGTGTAAAACATTCACATACCAGACATATTGGTTTTGAATAGTATGTGTCTGGTTATCATTTCAAAAGACAGTATAATGAAGAATTTTATTGACTAGAAGTGAGAAAAGTATTTCTAAAATCAATATGAAAGAATCAGTTGTCAAAGCTGACAACATCTTGGAGCACAGTTAATCTACGAATGTTTGAATTCTGAGAAAGCTCTAACATAAAAGAAAGACCGAAATAACTTAAATGCCAATTACCAAGATTATTGTTGGACTATGTTGTTTAATAATGTAAGCTATGTTAGTGATATAAATATTGTTAGATGATATAATCTATGTTGGTGATATAAATATTGTTGGATAATATAATCTATGTTGGTGATATAAATATTGTTAGTTAATATAATCTATGTTGGTGACATAAATATTGTTAGATAATATAATCTATGTTGGTGACATAAATATTGTTAGATGATATAATCTATGTTGGTGATATAAATATTGTTGGATAATATAACTTATTTTTGTGATATAACTATTGTTAGTTAATATAATCTATGTTGGTGACATAAATATTGTTAGATAATATAATCTATGTTGGTGACATAAATATTGTTAGATGATATAATCTATGTTGGTGACATAAATATTGTTAGTTAATATAATCTATGTTGGTGATATAAATATTGTTAGTTAATATAATCTATGTTGGTGACATAAATATTGTTAGATAATATAATTTATGTTGGTGATATAAATATTGTTAGATGATATAATCTATGTTGG
>NW_013755012.1:0-1063 GCF_000517525.1 Limulus polyphemus | reverse complement strand
AAAAACAAACCAATATAGCAATAAGTATTTCTAAACACTTGTCATATAGGATTGTTGCTCTAAAACACCAAACAAACAGTGCGTGTTAATGATTCTAGGTTTATTTTCCAGGTGTGTTGTGAATATATTTCTCGGCACTTGCCATATAAGATAGTTGCTACTAACTTATAACACAGCGTTACTGTTTTGAGTTCTGATGTGTATCGTTAGCAGAGGTCTTTAATAATAATCTATTGATCAAAATATGTGATTCATGAATAAGTTAAGTTCAGAAACTAAAAGTATAAGTCTAAAGAAAGCGCTTGGTCTGTGCACAAACAGAAATGGTAACAATTCTAAATCGATGCTTTTTTGTTGCTCAGTTGTAAATCAGAGGGCTTATAACACTAAAATTCAGGTTTTTGGTACCAGCGGTGGCCATAGCACAGATAGACCATTGTGTAGCTTTGTACATAGCAATAAACAATTAAACAAACAAACGCACCTTTTTCGTTTGTTTGTTTCCTTCAAAACTTTTGTACATATACCATGATCGAAAAGTGGGACTTGACTGTCACTTTAATAACGCACTCACACCCCATAGTGCAGAGCGCGTTTCTGCGTTAACGGGACGCAAACCTTAAATCCTGATATTCACAGCATGGGCACCCTAATAACTAAGCCACGGCCATCCCACGAATCGATGCAGTGCAGTCAAAAACTTGTGTATTGTACAGACACACAGACACAGTCGCGTGAAACTTAATCTCGATTGATAAACTGCAGAATTAATACGCTGAATGTAGTTTACATGAAACTTAATCTCGATTGATAAACTGTAGAATTAATACGCTGAATGTAGTTTACATGAAACTTAATCTCGATTGATAAACTGTAGAATTAATACGCTGAATGTAGTTTACATGAAACTTAATCTCGATTGATAAACTGTAGAATTAATACGCTGAATGTAGTTTACATGAAACTTAATCTCGATTGATAAACTGCAGAATTAATACGCTGAATATAGTTTACATGAAACTTAATCTCGATTGATAAACTGTAGAATTAATACGCTGAATAT
>NW_013755011.1:0-1061 GCF_000517525.1 Limulus polyphemus | reverse complement strand
CCACTAGGGGGCACTAATTATGTAAATTATTATAATTCTGTTTTTATGTGCACACATTTGTTGTTAGGGTACGTAAATTGTCTCTCATTGTAACTCCTTGTGCAGATAACGTACGCCAAGGGGGGCTTAACGCCCTATATAATGAAGTTCCATAGTACAACACTTTTAATTTGTGGCGCGGTTTTACTTCAGTCGTTTGTTTACATACGTTGATTGTCGAACGTCATGAAATAAGGTTTTCCAAGAACAACTTACCCAAAGATCTGATTCGCTATTATTATTATTTTTTGTCGGTGCTTTTATATTCAGATGAAGTGTTACAATGGGCGTAGCCTTTAGACACCACAATAAAATATGTTTACAGAGTAATAACAGTCATAATGTTTATGACAGGGGTGTCATTGGAGGGGGGAGGATAACAGAAACAGCCACACCCTTTAAGCTCGGAGAGGAGGGCCCAAATTGTTGTTTCTCCGAGGCATTTCTAGTCAGACACATGTGTGCCACAGTGTAGGCTTGTTGTGTTCCCTTCTTTGTCCCCACCCCACTTATCTTCATTCTTCGTTCATATCAACTCCCAATCTGAGGGTCGGGGTTCGAATCCCCATCCCACAAAAACATGATCGCCCTTTCAGCCGTGAGGGCGTTATAATGTGATGGTCAATCCCATTATTCGTTGGTAAAAGAGTAGCCCAAGAGTTGGCGGTGAGTGGTGTTGATTATCTGCCTTTCCTCTAGTCCATCACTGCTAAATTTGGGACGGCTAGCGCAGATAGCCCTCGTGTAGGTTTGCGCGAAATTCCAAACAAACCAACCCATATCTACTATCTCATTTGGTAGCATAAAATTATAGAGGGTGGTTCTCATTTTAAAATTGTGTTACTGATTATGTGGAAAATTTTTTATTACTTGTGATTCTTGCTTAGTAGTGAATATTTTTTTAAAACATTGAGAGTTTGGTGAGTGTTCCAATAATAGTCTGCATTGAGAGTCTGGTGAGTGTTCCAATAACAGTCGGCATTGAGAGTTTGGTGAGTGTTCCAATAATAGTCTGCATTGAG
>NW_013755010.1:0-1064 GCF_000517525.1 Limulus polyphemus | reverse complement strand
TATCTGCGCTAGCAGTCCCTAATTTAGCAGTGTAAGACTAGAGGGAAGGCAGCTAGTCATCACCACCCACCGCCAACTCTTGGGCTACTCTTTTACCAACGAATAGTGGGATTGACCGTCACATTATAACGCCCCCACGGCTGAAAGGGCGAGCATGTTTGGTGGGACGGGGATTCGAACCCACGACCCTCAGATTGCGAGTCGAGCGCCTTATCCACCTGGCCATGCCGGGCCATTCCGAAAATAGTGTGGTTTAAATAAATGGGAGTACAGAAAAGTTTTCAAAGTAACTCCAAGTGCCTTTAGAATATTTGGAAATATATAAGAGGAAAACAGAAAATGAGAAGGAGGTACCCTCAAAAAAGAGTCAGACTTCTAAAATGAAAGTCGAAAGCAGAAAGAATTCTTCTTGTATGAGATACACAGCGGGAGAGAGAGCATCGAAAAAAACACTTTAAAAGTTTCCTCGTTTTATTAAGTACAGAGGTATTGGAATGAATAGTGTAACCCTTTAAAGTCGTTGTTTGTTTTTGGTGTTTCTCGGCATAATGATGATTTTTAAGATGAAGCTGGTGTTTAGTGAGGTGAACTTACGATCGTTTCGAAGATCAAAGAGTTGGAAGGGGGGAAGGTGACATTAGCGAACTCACCACCGTGTACCACAAATCCTAGAATAACGAATAAAACCGTTTTCTGACGTAGCACGTCGCGCAAGTACCAGCTATAATATAAGCGTGGGGGCATGTTTATTTAGCTCACGAAGCCTTGCGAGATAACAAAAGACAAACAAACTATGTATCGAAATGGTGTATTTAAGTGTTTTACCCTCACAAAAAAAAGAAACCTCTATTCAAACTATATATCACATTGAAGCCCATTTCTGTAATTATTTCTGGCAAAGTTTCTGCTGCAGAATTATAAACGGACTTTTCTCGACGTTAAAATAATTTTATTGCTAGCTTTCGGCCTTCATCAGGCAACAATGCACTGTTGCATTGGAGAAATATTGATATAGATCGCTTAATATTTCTTCTCGACATGTATTGGAGAGTTATTATTCTACC
>NW_013755009.1:0-1063 GCF_000517525.1 Limulus polyphemus | reverse complement strand
CCAACATATAATACAGTAATATAGTGAGGCTCTAATATTATTTTAATATAACATACCTAACTTCCTTATAAGCTTATTGAACCAACTTAATTGGTTCTTATTTTATATTCTAGCTTGTCAATGTCGGTACTTTGAGTTCTTAATTCATAAAAAAACGGTAGACTTTGTATTTGGACATCATGAACATCTAGCCTGAACCAATACTGCATTCAACATACCACGTGACACACAAAAATTTGTATTTACGATTTTTTTTCATATTTACTTTTAAAGTAAGATATTAACTAATATATACTATTAAAATTTGAATTATAATCTACAATTTGATACCAAACATATTGACATACATTCATGAAATAGTAGTTCAATAAAATTTTGAATGTAAGTCTACAAATGACATGACATGGCCTTTGACCCGTGACCATAGGAAGACCCGATTTGGTAGGGTTAAATTCATGGTAGGAGAAAAATCGAATTTGCTGGAATGAATTTCAAGAATCTAGCAAACATGTATTAAATGATGTTACTGTTATTGGTTTTATATCGATTTATATCCTAAACAAAGAAGTCCTATTGAATCGTAAAATGACACTCTGTCATTTTGGCCGGATTTTTTTTTTCATTTAGAAAAACATTATAACTAATTTTTTAGTTAAAATGACTTAAGCTTCAGAACAAATTACCTAATAATCAAAATTTAGGATGACACCTTTTATTGGTTGTCATGTTAGTTCCTGGTTGTCATTGTGACCAACTCGTTTCAGGAACTTTCTGAATGTTGTTAGTAACACAAAATTTGCATATTAAATATATATATGTATGTATGTATTATATCACTTATAATTCTAATAAGATATGTTCTAGCGAATAAAAGAAATCTTACTACCTCAACCTTACCCTTTGTGGTTTTCTTAGACTATTAAACACACTACCGACCACGCTGCAACAACGCATGCGTATTAACTATTGGTGTATTTGAAGAGAGAGGTGCAATTTTGATGACTTGTAGTTCCGAACAAACCTGAGAAACGTTGTTGTCTTTGAAACATTAGCCACATTTCTT
>NW_013755008.1:0-1602 GCF_000517525.1 Limulus polyphemus | reverse complement strand
AAAATATATGGAACACAGAGCTAAAGTAAAGCCTTTAGAGATTCAAAAAATGATTACCAAAGCCTACTGAAAAAATATATGGAAACACAGAGCTAAAGTAAAGCCTTTGGAGATTCAAAAAACAGTAGTCTTTGGTTATCATAAAAAATATATGGAAACACAGAGCTAAAGTAAAGCCTTTCGAGATTCAAAAACAGTAGACTTTGGTAATCATTACAAATCAAAATTAATACAAAATTACATGATTCCTGATAGGTGTTGTTCTTCAAAAGTAGCATTACTGGGGTATTTTCAGTTGATAAGGTAAAGTCCATATTCGAGTTCGCTAAATTTTAACAACTGATATGTCTTTTTGATATTAAAATAAGGGAGCTAAAAAAGAAAAATTCAGGTTACTGTAATGTACTAATACAAAACGCATTAGAATATGGGTATTAGGAAGCAGACTTTCAGGTTACTGTAATGTACTAATACAAAATGTGTTAGAATATGGGGATTAGGAAGCAGACTTTCAGGTTACTGTAATGTACTAATACAAAGTGTGTTAGAATATGGGGATTAGGAAGCAGACTTTCAGGTTACTGTAATGTACTAATACAAAGTGTGTTAGAATATGGGGATCAGGAAGCAGACTTTCAGGTTACTGTAATGTACTAATACAAAATGTGCTAGAATATGGGGATTAGGAAGCAGACTTTCAGGTTACTGTAATGTACTAATACAAAATGTGCTAGAATATGGGGGATTAGGAAGCAGACTTTCAGGTTACTGTAATGTACTAATACAAAAGTGTTAGAATATGGGGATTAGGAAGCAGACTTTCAGGTTACTGTAATGTACTAATACAAAGTGTGTTAGAATATGGGGATTAGGAAGCAGACTTTCAGGTTACTGTAATGTACTAATACAAAATGTGCTAGAATATGGGTATTAGGAAACAGACTTACTATTCTATCTCTGTAATACCAGGTTTACTATTGTTGGTATTCTACGTCTGTGTTACTTGGTTTACTATTGCTGGTATTCTACGTCTGTGTTACTTGGTTTACTAGTGTTGGTATTCTACGTCTGAGTTCCTAGGTTTACTATCGCTGGCATTCTACGTCTGTGTTACTTGGTTTGCTATTGTTGGTATTCTACGTCTACGTTACTTGGTTTACTATTGTTGGTATTCTACGTCTGTGTTACTTGGTTTACTTTTGTTGGTATACTACGTTTATGTTACTAGGTTTACTACTGTTGGTATACTACGTTTATGTTACTAGGTTTACTATTGTTGATGTTCTACGTCTATTTTACTTGGTTTGCTACTGTTGGTATTCTACGTCTGTGTTACTTGGTTTACTTTTGTTGGTATTCTATGTCTGTGTTACTTGGTTTACTAGTGTTGGTATCTTACGTCTGTGTTACTTGGTTTACTATTGTTGGTATCTTACGTCTGTGTTACTTGGTTTACTAGTGTTGGTATTCTACGTCTATGTTACTAGGTTTACTACTGTTGGTATACTACGTTTATGTTACTAAGTTTACTATTGTTGATCTTCTACGTTTATGTTAATAGGTTTACTATTGTTGATGTTCTACGTCTATTTTACTTGGTTT
>NW_013755007.1:0-1063 GCF_000517525.1 Limulus polyphemus | reverse complement strand
AAACTTCAAAGGTTCTCTGGTGAGTCAACAAATTAACATAGAGTATCGTGGAGAACAAGATAACCAATCAAACAACAGTGAAATTGCTCAACCAAACTTAAAAGGTTCTCTGGTAGGTGATAAACAATGATAATGATAACTTAAACCTGAAATCTCAGAAGTTTTATCAGGTTCAGTGCACTACTGAAGGTACTATAAGTTTCAAACTTTAACTGATGGTTTAAAAGACCAATTTAAAATTGTAACTTAGTTGCGAGGAAAAAAAGTACACAGTTGGTTTAAAGTTCTCTTTTCTTGTTGCAGCTTTAAAAATCGTTTCTTCTTATTATGCTTGTTTTATATCTAACAGAAAAATCTGATAGTTTGAAGGAATCAACAGTAATTTGAATCGTAATTTTTCTACTAAACAGCTCAAATTTTTTATTTAATTTAGTTGTTGGAACGAGGTTACCAATATATAGTATACAAGGTTAAAAACTAGCGTGGTATAATTCATGTAAGATGAAACTTGACGAAGCCATGCGTCAAGGATTTTATAGATAAACTCCTCTCAGTTTAAACCATTGGTATTTTTGAAGTATTATTGTAATTTAACAGCGATTTGATTTTCACTACGAAATATAACTGAAAGGTAAGTAGTTATATAATTTCATTCTAATAAAAATATCACCTGCTATCAAAAATTTCTTCATAAAACTTATAACGTCACTTTTGGTCCATAAAAATGTTGTTAAGCGTAAAGATGCATCATGGGTTATCTATGCTGTACCGAAACTCAATGTTATAAGCCCTCAGACGTATTGCTGAGCCATCGGGGGCATCATCAAAAGTTGGATTTAGTTTTTAAATATTGCTGTATCTTAATCATTTTGAAAAAGAAAGCTTAACCAATAACTTTGATGATATATTTTCTTAGGTTTCTAAATATTAAACGAATAACTCAACTTGTTCTGTGTTTAACTTGAGGTAAAGTGTTTGAAACATCATTAAGCATAGTTAGCGATGACGATTGACTACAAAAGCTTATAACGAATCAAAACAAGGAGAGATAGGTGGTTAGGAC
>NW_013755006.1:0-1063 GCF_000517525.1 Limulus polyphemus | reverse complement strand
CTAACTGAAGTGTATGTTACAAACAATGAAAGAGATAATCCTTTGCTAATTCCAACTTATCAACATCCAACTGAAATGTATGATACAAACAATGAAAGAGATAATCCTTTGCTAATTACAACTTATCAACATCCAATTGAAGTGTATGATACAAACAATGAAAGAGATAATCCTTAGCTAATTTCAACTTATCAACATCCAACTGAAACGTATGTTACAAACAAAATTAAAAGATAATCCTTTTCTAATTCCAACTTATCAACATACAACTGAAATGTATGTTACAAACAACGAATGAGATAATCTTTAGCTAAGTCCAACTTATCAACATCCAACAGAAATGTACGTTACAAAAAATGAAAGAGATAATCCATAGCTAATTCCAATTTATTAACAATCCAACTGAAGTGTAAATTACAAACAATGAAAGTGGTAATCCTTAACTAATTCCAACTTTTTAACATCCAACTGAAGTGTATGTTACAAACAATGAAATAGATAATCTTTACCTACTTCCAACTAATTAACAGTGTATTTTACAAACAACGACAGAGATAATCCTTAACTAATTCCGACATTTTAACATCCAACTAAAGTGTATGTTACAAACAATGGAGATAATGTATAACTAATTACAACTTATTAACATCCAACTGAAATTTATGTTACAAACAATGAAGGAGATAATCCTTAACTAATTCCAACTTATCAACATCCTACTGATTTGTATGTTACAAACAATGAAAGAGATAATCCTTAACTACTTCCAAATTATCAACATCCAACTGATTTCTATATTACAAACAATGAAAGAGATAATCCTTAACTAATTCCAACTTATCAACTTCCAACTGAAGTGTGTGTTACAAACAATGAAAGAGATAATCCTTAGCTAATTCCAACTTATCAACATCCAACTAAAGTGTATGTTACAAACAACGAAGGAGATAATCCTTAACTAATTCCACCTTATTAATATCCAAGTGAAGTGTATGTTACAAACAATGAAGGAGAAAATCCTTAGCTAATTCCAACTTATCAACATCCAACTGAAGTGTATTTT
>NW_013755005.1:0-1061 GCF_000517525.1 Limulus polyphemus | reverse complement strand
TTTTTTTGGTGGTTATGAGGTTGGTTGAATTGACTGACTCTGTTTTGAGATAGGTAGAGACAATAACATATAAACTATAAAGTTTTACTGAAAAAAAACGTTTGAAATGCATTTAGAAGGTTTTAGGGACTACACAAAAGAAATTTGAGATTTTTGAGATGAGGAAAAGTATTTTTAATTTTAACATGAAAATTACTTTGCACACAGACTATTCAAAACAAATACTCAATATATTTATGGACAAATCTTTATTTTATTTAAAATACTTCACCAAGAAATATGATTTTTTGTATGTGAAAGACTTGTAATTTTAAATGAAAGACTGCCAAATTTTGTGAAGATATACCCACTATATTGAGAGTTATAAGTATTAAATCTATAAAGACTTTAAACGAGTACAAAAAAGTTAAGTGGTCGGTCAAATTGACCGAGCCCGTATTGAAAGTGTTAACGAAAAATAAATTTGAAATTAAGATATAGACAAGTCAGAATATGAAATAAGAATCTCCAACCTCTTTGATTTGCTGAGATATCAGTATATTTAGCAAATCTGCTAGCGTGGCTCCCACTACTCCATTTTTTCGAAACCTTCTATCTCGTCCCACCTACTTCCCATGAGTATGTGTTTATAACCAATAAAAGAGCATTTTCCATTCTACATAAATCGGACAGGCATTTGTAAATAACTTGAAGGAGAAAGTCATAATTTTGCCAAAACTATTGAAGTGTGATAACTAAGTTGTTGCTCTGAATAGGAACATTTTTTGTAACCCACATATAGTTTACTTAGAAACCCAGATAAATTACATGGGTTTTGTATGTACTAATACAGTAACATGCTAATTTTTTGGTTTCTAAGATTTATATTTGAAGCGAACAAAAATTACTATCTTTTCACCATCCACTAGGGAGAATATTATGAGGCTTATGGAAAGGCTTATCACACATGACACGCAAGTGCAATATTTCATAACACTTTAAATACTTGAAATCATTGTTTTTAATATATTTTTATTTATTGTTCTATGTTTTAAGAAATATAACTAAAATTTAAACATTTA
>NW_013755004.1:0-1062 GCF_000517525.1 Limulus polyphemus | reverse complement strand
CATTTGGCAGCAAACCATGAAGAGGCAGATGCACTTCTAATTTTCCGTGCATAAGATGGGAACTAAAACTATTATCAGAAAATACTTGTCGTGTGTAGGGATACAGACGTGCTCCTCTTACTTACTTTTTAACCGATACTCCTACTACAAATATGAACACTGCTGTCGAGACAGAAGGGTGAAAATCTGACCCAAAAGTACTAAAACCAATGTGAACCGTACTTCCATCTTCCTAATGCGTACATAAAACTTACAACTTATGGCTGCAAGACAAGATTCAGCACGGCAAGATGCAAATGTTATAAATCGAAACAAATCTGTATGTTTTAGTGTGCATGTGGCGATCGTAAAAATCCAATAGGATTACAAACAGTTGCCGATTGAGTTTGATCCAGGAGGTAAAAGTTTATCTCAAATGAAAACTGTATTTATAAGTTCACACAGAACAGTAACATGTTTGCTTTATAGTGCTTACAAGAATCTTGTACGAAATGCATACTGACGGAACATAAGTTTCGACCGTTTGTTGATAATGAATACGTCCAGGTATTTACGAATACTTCTATCGTCAGACGATTGTTAGTTGGTAGCGAAATGCATACAGATACTAATGTTCATGAAAAAAAAGAAAGTACTATAATAATTGCAAGTCATATTCTGAGTGAATATTTCAATGTCATCTTTTCTCATAAATGCTAGAAATATTAGTACTTTCCTTGTATCAAAATGTGACTTTAATAAAACAACAGTTAAATTTATTCTGATTTTTATTTCTAGCAATTGTAGAAAGGAATAGCAATTTGTTCACTTATGCATTAAACAGTTATATCATTTTTATCAAGTATAAATAAACTTCGTAAAAATAGCATCAAACTGGCACTTTTAGTACGCTCCCAGTGGCATAGCGGTATGTCTGCGGACTTAGACTGCTAGAAACCAGGTTTCGATACTCGTGGTGAGCAGAGCATAAGTTGCCCATTGTGTAGCTTTGTGCTTAATTAACTACAAACAACTTTCCGTACATACTACCGACACTAAGTTGTAAATGACAAATTTAAAAAT
>NW_013755003.1:0-1063 GCF_000517525.1 Limulus polyphemus | reverse complement strand
GAGTTTATGCACAGGGTTACGAGAATAATAGTTACATATATATCATTCTGGTGACAGCATGTCATAACAGATGAAAGGCATCTAGTCAACACCACTCACCGCCAACTTGTGGGTTACTCTAACCTTATAGTAGGATGTGACCGTCATTCCTATTCGCTGATAGAGCGGTTATGTTAGATGACGGAGATTCGAAGCCGTCAGGCCCATTTTTTGGATGTAAGATCTTTGAATTTCTTGGATTATTGCAGTACAGTGGCTCACATACAGCAGCTGTTTAATGATGGTCGACACTAATTAGGATCTGTCTATAACCGAGAATTCTATAAGAAATTATTTGTTATATTACTTGATTTTCATGTTCATAAATGTAAACAGTTATCGAAATATGACTGGTGTTAATTTCAGCACAATTTAGATAATAATCACACATTAGGCTAGTTAACGTTACAACTTTATTAATTTTCATTATAATTCCCATAAACCTCATACAAACCATACATTTGGTTAAATATGTACAGTACACACTTATGAAAAAAGGAATGTACAATAACTTAAATTATAATTGAGGCAGTAACCTTTCAAATTTGATCGGTCTCATCAAGAAAACTTGACTTGCTAGAGGAAAACCAAAAACAGATTTGGAATCAGCGTCCCAAGATCTATCTAGCCCACCTATAATTATATCTGATGAAAATGACTTCTTGGCCAGTGTTATTTGTAACAAACTGGTCCAGTTATTGCAATACATAATTCTTTGGTATTTAACAGTTCTAGCCTGCAACGGCACTTTTTGCGATTTCAGATATAATTCAGGTCTGTTAACCAGAGCGATTGCAGCCAGCCACCAACACCCTACTCATACATGACTACTTTTAACAATAGTGGTACTAACTGTCATGGTTATAAGGCCCAAACACCCGTAACTATGGAGCGTGTTCAGCATCATATAGGCTTTCGAACCTAAGACTTTCGAATCTGTAGCCCCGTAAACTATTCATCAGGTCACGCGCGGTCCTATATAGTATATAATTGCATAATAATTTATATTACATATAATTCACAG
>NW_013755002.1:0-1063 GCF_000517525.1 Limulus polyphemus | reverse complement strand
AACAACTGTTGTAATCTCTCTTCTTGTTTCTTTTCTTTTCCTCCAACAACTGCTGTAATCTCTCTTCTTGTTTCTTTACCTTTTCCTCCAACAACTACTGTAATCTCTCTTCTTGTTTATTTTCTCGTTCTTTTTGTTTCTTTTGCTGTTCTTGTATTGCCGCCATCAAATCTGCTAAGCTGTAGTTTGATTTGCCACATCTCGTTTCCATTTTCTTTTCTTTTCCATCCCACTCTCTGACACCAATTTGTAACATCTCTGGTCGTTTGTTAATTTCCCGTATAATTTCTTTCAGATGAAACTTTAGCGATACAAGTCCTTTCCTAAATAAAACTAGTTTATTCTTTCTCAATACAGCTTTGTAATACACTTAATTTCCACAGTCATTTTAACTTAAACATACGCTAGGATAGGCTTAATTGTTTCTATTGTAATGCTAGAAGTTTAAGTAATAAAATAGATGGCTTTAGGGCATTGGTAGGAATGGAGAATAACTGAAACATGGTTAATTGTAGATGATTTTGACGACAAAAATTTATTTGAAATACCGGTTATAGGTTACTTAATATGGATAGAGTATTAAAGTGTGTAAAATATGAGTTACATTCTACTAGCATTCTAACAGCAAAGAGATTGAATCAATGTGGGTTTCTATCAGCGGATGTAAAGGTGAAAAATATTTTAGAGAGAATTTGTTACAGACCGCCAGATGAAACGTTTCAGTGAGATTAAGAGTTTAGCTGTTAATGAGGTCATAATTATGGGTGATTTTAATTTCAGGCATATAGATTGGAAACGCTAGTGTCGAACCATGAGAGAGAGAAAGGTTTTTGGAAACAATTCAGGATAGTTTTCTTCACCAGCTTGTCAAGGAACCAACAAGAAATAATGATATTTAAGACTTATTGTTAAATTTAAATACAGAAATGATTGAGAGGGTGGAAATTGTCGAACATCTGGATGCAACTGACATTACTTTCTTAGGTTCAATATTTTGCTGCATGTGGAGCTCAGGAATAATGACATTTTAGTTAAGATTCAAAAAAGCAAACTTCGAAGTGTT
>NW_013755001.1:0-1663 GCF_000517525.1 Limulus polyphemus | reverse complement strand
GCCTAGGTGTAACTCTAGTTTCTGAATTTATAACCACCATACTCATCTTTAGCATCATTTGGTACACCAACTCCACGAATACCTAGGTGTAATTCTATATACCGAATTTATAACCCCCATACTCATCTTTAGCGTTATTTGGTACAACAACTCCTCGAACACCTAGGTGTAACTCTAGTTACCGAATTTGTAACCACCATACTCATCTGTAGCTTTATTTGGTACAACAACTCCACGAATAGCTAGGTGTAACTAGAGTTACCGAATTTATAACCACCATATTCATCTTTAGCCTTACTTGGTATAACTACTCCATAAAACCTCGGTGTAAATCTAGTTACCGAATTTGTAACCACCATACGCATCTTTAGCGTTATTTGGTACAACAACTCCACGAACACCTAGGTGTAACTCTAGTTACCAAATTTATAACCACCATACTCATATTTTGCTTTACTTGGTACTACTACTCAATGAACACATAGGTGTAACTCTAGTTACAGAATTTATAACCACCATACTAGTCTTTAGCCTTACTTGGTACAAAAACTCCACGAATACCTAGGCGTAACTCTAGTTACCGAATTTATAACCATCATACTCATCTTTTGCTTTACTTGGTACAACTACTCCACGAATACCTAGGTGTAACTATAGTTACCGAATTTATAACCATCATACTCATCTTTAGTCTTACTTGGTACAACTACTCAATGAACACATAGGTGTAACTCTAGTTATCGAATTTATAACCACCATACTCATCTTTAGCCTTACTTGGTACAACTAATCCATCAACACCTAGGGGTAACTCTAGTTTTCGATTTTATAAAAACAATACTCATCTTTAGCCTTTCTTGGAACAATTACTCCATGAACACTTAGGTTTAACTCTGGTTACCGAACTTATAACCACCATATTCATCTTTAGCCTTACTTGGTACAACTACTCCACGAATAACTAGGTGTAACTCTAGTTACCTAATTTATAACCACCATACTCATCGTTAGCCTTATTTAGTACAACAACTCCACGAACACCTAGGTGTAACTCTAGTTACCGAATTTGTAACCACCATACTCATCTGTAGATTTATTTGGTACAACAACTCCACGAATAGCTAGGTGTAACTCTAGTTTCCGAATTTATAACCACTATATTCATCTTAAGCCTTACTTGGTAAAACTACTCCATAAAAACCTAGGTGTATCTCTAGTTACCGAATTTGTAACCACCATACTCATCTTTAGCCTTACTTGGTACAACTACTCCATAAACACCTAGGTGTAACTCTAGTTACCGAATTTGTAAGCACCATACTCATCTTTAGCCTTATTTGGTACACCAACTCCACGAACACCTAGGTGTAACTCTAGTTACCGAATTTGTAACCAACATACTCATCTTTAGCGTTATTTGGCATAACAACTCCACGAATACCTAGGTTTAACTCTAGTTACCGAATTTATAACCATAATACTCATATTTTGCTTTACTTGGTACAACTACTCAATGAACACATAGGTGTAACTCTAGTTACAGATTTTTTAACCACCATACTAGTCTTTAGCCTTACTTGGTACAACAACTCCACGAATACTAAGCGTAACTCTAGTTACCGAATTTATAACAATCATACTCATCTTTTGCTTTATCTGGTAC
>NW_013755000.1:0-1062 GCF_000517525.1 Limulus polyphemus | reverse complement strand
GAAGTTTATAGTACACTGACTATAGCAAACTAATAATAGATGCTCTCTTTTTTGGCGCATAGCATTGGTTATATTTACAGGCGTGTGGAGGCTTTCTAGAAATTTCAGTTTTATGTAACAATACTGAGCTACATTTAAGTGTTTACGTACATACTTATATTGTTGATTCTTACTCTCGAGAATCTTATACAACTTTAGAGAATAGGCGGGAGTTTTGCAATACGTATCTAACACTATAAGCTATGCATATTTCTGAATATAAACTTATTCTACACAAATGTTAATATTAAAATAAATATATAATAATAAATCTGTCACACCTGCTACTGTGCGGATCCCACTTAGTGGAAGTGGGTTTTCTCCCGTTTCCTCCCACATCTAATTCTAGGCATTGGACCTACAGATCCCCGCCACCCTGAAAGACCATAAGTCCTATATTGGCCATTGATTTTGTTTTGACCATCCTTGGTTTTCTCTCTGCCTTTTGCTTATAGCCAAATCAAATCTTCGCTTTTTCCCCCAACGTCTCTTCACATTAAGCCTCCCAAGTAATTTTAAAACATGAGTGGGGTGAAGAGAAAATAATTTTCTGAACACCCCCGGTTATGTTTGACCCTAAACCTTTGTTTGGGGCCAATAAGTTTTAGTTTAGTTTAGATCCCTTTAGAACCATTGAAGATCCAGATAGTAGGATGGAAAGGCGGAGGATGGGAGCTATACTGATAATATTGGTTGGGCTTAGTAATATCTTAGCATCTTGGTATTTATGTCCAAACATCATATTGGGAGCTGGGATGCTAACTTCAAGGACAGTTTTGCTGTCTCCTGCATTGATGTAATGTATTCTACTATTTCTTGCTGCTTTTATATTTTTATTTTTTAATTCAGTTTTATTTAATTCTTTTTCTTGTGAGCAACCACCTTCCCAAATCTGACTGCAGACAGCGAAAAGTGGCAAAGATGTGGTACATTATGGGCTAGAGCAATTTGGGTATTACTTCCGCCAGTACTTCTAAAAACCAGGACACATTACATGATGACCTACCTTATGATTTGTGCCCT
>NW_013754999.1:0-1063 GCF_000517525.1 Limulus polyphemus | reverse complement strand
CACCTACTTCTCAGGCGATCACTCTTAAACAGATTGAGAGATTGACTGTCACGGTTTTTATTTGTTTGTTTTTAAGCACAAAGTTATGGACTATTCGTGATCTGCCCACCACGGGTATCGAAACACAACTTTTGGCTTTATAACTCCTGAAATGTATCGCTGAAACACCTGAAGGCGTCACAGTTTTATGATTCCCCCAAATGAAAGTATGTAACGTGCTCATCTGCATATTATGCCTTGAACCTTGAATATTTTGATAAGCTAAGCCAAAAGGGCCACAGTCTCCCTTTGGTATTTTAGTGTACCACACATATATTCTTCACATCGACTGTTAGTTCCTCATTAACTTACTTTAGGTAAAAATATTACGTTTTTAAAATCTGAATTCACTTTGCAAAAAGTGCCTTCAAAAAGTTGAGATAGGCCTAAATAAAATGTTTGTAATTGTGTACCAGTTTAACGTTGAATATTATTTATTATTTTAAACTAGTGGATGTTTCTAAAAACAAAACAAATGATATTGTATGTGGACTGAAAGATTCATATTGACTTTACACATATATATTTTTATACTCCTGAGATTTTTCTAATAAAGTGAGTTAATTAATCAGATTTCATGGAAATCATATAATTTTACGCTTTCTTTTTGAAGTCATTTTCTATTGAACTGGTAAGCTATCAATTGGGAAAGATAATTTGTGGCATTTAATAAAGAATCGAATCTAAGTAATCTCTAAGACTTCTCTAATTACACAAATAAACATTTTTGGATGAAATGGGAACGATTTCTATAATAGGATGGACTTACTCAAGGTATTAATTAAAGTTAGGTTTATTCACTAAAACAGTGCTTTCAAACTTTTTCAGCTTGCGGCATACTTTTTATGTCCCAAACTTTTTGCGGCACTTGTAAATAAGTCCGTATGGCAGGGCTATGTCCCCCCCCCCCCCACCACACACTAGACTAAGACAGGCAGAAATTACTGTTATATTGTGTATCAAGGAGAAAATAAATCAAATTTGAAATATTGAAAATGTATAATAAATTTACATTAGTAAATAA
>NW_013754998.1:0-1537 GCF_000517525.1 Limulus polyphemus | reverse complement strand
AAGACAAAGTGCTGTTCGTTAGATATCTCACGAAAAGAAATTAATGTTGTACAATGTTATCTGATAATGTTTGACTGAATAATTCACACATGCTCTGACGTCTTCATGTATTATTGTGGTTTAGTGTAAACTGGAGTGTAGATATGTTTGTTTTGTTAAGACTGGTCTTAGAGTGTCTACATCTCTATAAGATCATAAAGTGAAATGTTGAGAAAATACAGAATTTTTACTGGATACTCCCAGTTTCTCTTTAATGTTTACTTTCAATTCTTTCATAGCAATATTTGTAACAGCTGCTAAAACATTTTAAAATATATATATCATTGATGTTTTACGTCAACCGAGTAAGTATATCATAGATACAGAGGTATACATCTGTATATCAGATATGAAATTATAATACATGAAGATGGGTTAATTCGAAAGCCTATAACTTACTCTACTAATAACATAAACCAGGATTTGCAAAACATCAAGTTGGTGGTGAAAATATATAGAACAAACGTCAGGTCTCCTGGAAATAAGAAGCCAAGAACACCGAAGTCACATATGAAAAGGTGAGTTTCAGATATCTGCTTTAACATCTTTATCAATTGGTTTCAGGTCTCCAAATACTTTGAGACGAATTGTTTCTCGTGCATGAAAATAAAACCAACATAGAAGGAGACTGTTTAGAAATAATAGAAATTATCAAAACAGTCGATCTTTCACTAAACCGTGACAATGGTTCTAACAACATCTGCCAAATTAGGCTGTGTTTTGATCACATATTTGACCAGCTTGACCTTGTCTGTAGTTATAGTCCTGGTGCTAGGTGACAATATTCCTTAACATTAAATATTTGCCACCTTTGTTTTTGTACTTTTATATAAACCCTGTATGCTAAGCTGTAGATCCTACCTGAGGAAAACAAACCAATGTTCTGTTAAAATATGTAGTAAGTTCTTTCACCACTTCATTATACTTACATATCGTTGTTTGTTATCTTAATATCATATTAGCATAATTTGCTTCGATACACAATTGACTGCTTTGATTTACTTAACCTGAAAGTAGGTGTATTATCTATACAAAACCAACTTTACATGTTATTTTCTAATCCCAAAACATTTCAATGGTTTTCAATAAAAAAATTCTAAAATTTTGTTCCTATAGCGAACAAAATAAACAAACTTCCTCTTTTATATATATAGATAATATAACCAAGTAATACTAATTTTAATAACAAAATAATTTCGTTTCTTATTTAGAACAGTTTATGTTTATGTTGTTTCTTTTTGAGATGTATACAAGTAAACAAATCGTATTTCCAACTGAATTTGCTTTAGTGAAAAAAAAAGAATCGTTTCAACAACTAAAAGACATTTTCGCACGAGAAAGAAATATGTTTAATAACAAAACAAAGTAATACTCTTTAAGTGAATGCTATGCAAATTCTTTAATAGATTATTTTCATAAGCATATTATTACAGGAAATTGGATATAATTAAAAACAATTATTTAAGCGAAATCATTGAGAAAGGTGCTAAATACAAAA
>NW_013754997.1:0-1447 GCF_000517525.1 Limulus polyphemus | reverse complement strand
TGTGGAAGTTTGTTATTGAGATGGGTAGCAAATGTGTCAAGATGTGGAGTACCCCATTGATCATATAACCACTGGCACACTTGGGAACTGTGGGAACATACTATGGGAAGAATCTTTTCAGGATGAGATAATCAATCTGTGACAAGATTCAAAGCACATGGTGCGTCACTAAGTGTGTTTCAAATGATTTGGACCAGAACAACACTTCTAATATTCTAAAACAAGTTGAATGTGAATGAGTATCATCTTGTTTAATGTTCAAATGCCAGAACATATCAAGACCAATTTGTGTCGTAGTAAAGGCAGTAAATAATCCAATTTCCAACAGATGGCAAGAAGCTCTAAGATGCTGGTGTACCTTGCCATCTCAATGGTAGAGCAATGAAGGGAGATTTCTTGGAATTCTACTCTCTCTCCATAACCTATAAGAGGAGCATCTGTAAAAAGATGCAGCACGGGTCGTGAAGGTAAAAGAAACATGCCCACCATTGTATTCTCTCTGTTCAGCCACCTTAGGAAATCTCCTGGAAAAGAGGGAAGGAGATGAATACAGAGGTCCATAGGATCCAGAGCAAGGTTTCATTGATCATGCCACGTTCACTGAACGATGTGAACATGAGCATGACACAAGGGTATAAGGGCTTCCATAGCACATGACCATAAAAGAGAAAATGCCTCATCTGCAAACAAAGTAGGAGGGTATCAATCTTAAATGAAGAGAAAATTTGGTCCAATTGATGAAGGAGTTGAAAAATACACCAAGATAGAAGAGGTACTGTATGAGGATAAGGAAATTGCTTTCCATAGAAGGAAATTGGTGTATTCGTGAACTGATGGTTGTGATGGACCTAATAACAACAAGTCTTCCTTTTAATAATAGACCCATAGACCTGGAGTAAAAGCCCAGTGTGACGAAGGTCAATGAAACTGTTGAGACGAGATAGATCTATAACCGAATGCCAGTCCTTGGAATAATATCCTGGAGAAATATAATTGGCAAGTTATAATGCGTCCTAGAGAAGAAAAATAATATCCTGGAGAAATATAATTGGCAAGTTATAATGCGTCCTAGAGAAGAAAAATCTGAACAACCTCATAGACATGCTGGCTAGAAATGGAATTCTGAGGATAAGGGGAGGAGAGAAAATGAAAGTAAAGGTCTAGGGTTGAATATTTGGAGGGATAAACCTTCCGACAAACACCCAAAGCACCTTGGGATTCGAGGTGAAAGTGTACCAAAAGTGCACACTCAGTCAGCATGCTCCCACCTTACCTGAACTCATAGAATAGTTACAGGCACTGTTGGCAGCAAGAAATATCCCAAAAGTGCACACTCAGTCAGCATGTTCCCACCTTACCTGAACTCACAGAATAGTTACCTGCACTGTTGGCAGCAAGAAATATCGTTATAGTCAAGAAAATTCCAGGACGAAGATGACGTATTGTT
>NW_013754996.1:0-2678 GCF_000517525.1 Limulus polyphemus | reverse complement strand
AGCTGGAAATTCTAAAAGTGACATTGTCACATCAGAAAACGAGTTAATATTACAATGAAGAATACAACACCTATAATAAGTATTGTTAAGATCAAGTAGCTTTATTTGTAGCTACATACACACTTTCTATATGGTTACTTTACATAAACCCAACTTATTAAAGATTGGTTAAACTTTAACTTACATACAGCATCAGGCTACATGCTGGGTCTTCTCATCTGTGGTGAGATCTACAGATATAAAAGCTATAGTGAACTCTACAAATATAATATATAGTTTTATATTATAATAATAAATAAAGGCTGTCAGAACAATGGGCTGTTAACATTTTACTGTTACTAGTTTTTTGTTTGTTTTTTTCAATTTCACACAATTTTTCCTTGGTGGTCGGACATCAATCGTTGTTATAGTTATTTACGATAACCAAATACAAAAAACGGGATGTGTGGGGGGGAATTGTACTACTAATTGTTTGTTTTTGAATTTCGCGCAAAGCTACACAAGGGCTATCTGCGCTAGCTGTCCCTAATTTAGCAGTGTAGACTAGAGGGAAGGCAGCTAGTTATCACCACCCACCGCCAACTCTTGGGCTACTCTTTTACCAACGAATAGTGGGATTGACCGAGACATAATAACGCTCCCACAGCTGAAAAGGCGAGTATGTTTGTTGTGACAGAGATTCGAACACGCGACCCTCAGATTGCTAGTCGAGTGCCTTAACCACCTGGCCATGCCGTGCCCCTGTTACTAGTACTAGGAGCATTATAACTTATGTCAAGAAAGAGACAGAAAAATGGATATTCTTCGTAACTACTAAGCCCTGTGAATATCATATGAGTATCATTTTCAGGTTTCAGTGATCATGATATTAATAGGTAACAAACATAAAATAAATACAAACCACAAATGTTCGAAATGCATCATTTCAACTGTGAATTTTTGTCCTTATGTTAAATTAAGTTTGTTAATTTAGAAAAGCTACAGCATAAAAATGTGTCAAACAAATAAGAATTTGTGTTTTATTATGTTAAAATAACATTTTGGAGAAGTCGTTCAGAAAAGTGGATCACATTTAATGAAGAAAGGTTCAATGCTATTACTTTTTCTTATTATTGATTCAAATCTTCCAAAAGGTAAAATGAAAATGTTGGCCTTATTTTGAATTTACCTTCTGTGGTTTATTAATAGTGACTGAAGCTTTTAATAGTACTTCAGCTCTTTGTTCTTAATAAGTTAGTTTCTTTTGAAAAAAGTTACCAAAGTTTCATGCTATTCATTATAGTTTTTACATCCAAATGATGTTAAGTGTTCCTTATAGATGGAAAAATAACCTTTTTCTAGATAACCTGCTATCTAGTGATTGTAGTACTGACGTGTGAACATGTGATTGACAAAATGGTGTAAATCTTTGAACCTTGTAAATAAAATGTTGTGTTTTTGTAAACCGTCCTCATTTTTATTATTTAATAATTGTACTTCTTCTTTATACTTTTTTCTAAAATAATATTATTTAGATAAATTAAACTTTAAATGAAACTTATACTTGTTATACGAAAAACCCGTGATGTTAAACTTATATATTATTATATATATTTATTGTGTGTAAAATGTTCCAAAAATACTTTTATTTCTTCTCTTGAAAATAGTAGGTAATATAGAGATTAATCTGGTATAGTTGTAGTTAATAAATATTTTTGTAACAATATTTTCTTGAAGTTCATAAAAAGAATGCCATCTATTATCACAATTTGAAACGATAATAAACAACAAATAACATGAAATAGTTAGATTTCAAGATAACAGATGGCAGTAAATGCTATCAGATGTTATTAAGGTTATATTTTTCGTCAAGAGATGGCAGTAATGCTGATCCGATTTCATATACAGTTTTCTGTATAATAGATTACACCAAAAACAAAGTTTAAATATTTTCTTGAAATTGTTTGGAAGCTAATAAAAAAGCACTACGTTAATTCTTCGTAAAAAACAATAAACATTCCAGCAGCAATCCCACAGGGATCAAATCTCTCACTAGTCCTTTACATCATATTTGTAAATATCATACCTGTAAACTACAGTAAGATAAGTTTGGTGTAATTACACAGAATTAGCTACAGTACTCTATATAGGATTTGAAAATTGTAAGTCAGTAGTCCTTAAATATCTTTAAAAAGTTTTAATTAGTGATTAAACAATCCATGTTTAACACCAGCCATCATCGTGTGGCTGCTTTAAGTGGATTATTGATGTTCCAAAGATGTTCTGTCCAACATGATCTTAGACTGTGCATGTTTATATTGAAATACTTCAAATCTGCTGTTCAACTAATGTACTAATTCTGGTAAAACTGTACAGGGTTGGTTTTTGTGAGATCACAGCTACAGTTACTACTACAATTTGACAGCTAACAAGCCACCCCTACAATCATGTCATCGGAACTAAAACAAACACACTGATTCATCAGAACTACTTTTACCAAAACTTTTGAACAAGGCAGCATCTTATAGACACTGGAATAAAGTGGTGCCAGTCAACATTTCACAGTGTAACATTCTGACCAACAACTGAGTTCCTGGACATTTGTATCTACACTATCTGATCTAATTGAAAAGTTAAGACAGACAAAAGTCATCTTCAACATGTCCAGACTTGTTTCATTCATCTATACTGACAAACTT
>NW_013754995.1:0-1064 GCF_000517525.1 Limulus polyphemus | reverse complement strand
ACTTTGTAAATCACACTATAACTAGACTGTATTACCAAACTTCTAAATAGAGGAAGATCTCTAAGGAAAGACAATGAAAATAAAGTGATCGTAGATTATATAGGCCAAAAGCAAAGAGTAGCATTGCCTATTCCAAATCAGCATATGTGTATAGGATCTAGTTTTATAGTTTCAATTACATTCCTTTCTTGTTGGAACTGAACACTATTTATGTAACAAACAGATGTTAATAAAAGGAACAAACTGTTACGACAACGCAGGTCACGTGACGCTTGTATCACGCCACTTCCTTCTCGAACCTTCATGTCGGGAGACTACTAGATTGGGGTAGTCTTGTATATATAAGACCGACCAAGAAGCAACGTAAGGTAATGAGTAAGAATATTATTGAGCACGTGAGAAGTTCGTTGTGAATTATAGCGTTTGTTATAGAGCGATTGTTGAAATTAAGTGTATCGCAAAGTTGTATTCAGAAAGAATAAACCAGTTTTATTTAAGAAAGGACTTGTATTGGTAAAGTTTCTTTGGGAAGAATTTTTACGGAAAATTAACTAACGAACGGAGGCATAACAAATTGGTGTCAGAGAGTGGGACAAAAAAATGGAAACGAGAAGTGGCAAATCAAACTACAGCTTAGCAGACTTGATGGCTGCAATACAAGAACAGTAAAAGAAACAAGAAGAGCGAGAAAATAAACAAGAAGAGAGATTACAGCAGTGGTTGGAGGAAAAAGAAAAGAAACAAGAAGAACGAGAGAATAAACAAGAAAAGAAACAAGAAGAACGAGAAAAGAAACAAGAAGAGAGATTGCAGCAGTTGCAAGAAAACCTGCAACAGTGGCAGCTCGAACAGCAAAATAAACAAGAAGAGAGATTACAGCAGTGGCATGAAAACTTGCAACAGTGGCAGCTCGAACAGCAAAATAAACAAGAAGAGAGATTACAACAGCTATTGGAGGAGAAATAAAACTAACAAGAAAAGAGATTACAACAGCTATTGGAGGAGAAAGAAAATAAACAAGAATAGAGACTATAACAATGGCAAGAAGTACAAATGGAAAACAT
>NW_013754994.1:0-1065 GCF_000517525.1 Limulus polyphemus | reverse complement strand
GTCAATAAGAATACACAAGATTTAACAATACTGTGTACTGTCAATAAGAAGACATAAAAATTTAACTATACTTTGTACTGTCAATAAGAAGACACAAGATTTAACAATACTGTGTACTGTCAATAACAAGACACAAGATTTATCAATACTGTGTACTATCAATAAGAAGACACGAGATTTAACGATAGTGTGTTTTATAAATAAGAAAACACGAGATTTAACGATTGTGTGTTTTATCAATAAGAAGACACGAGATTTAACTATACTGTGTACTATGAATAAGAAGACACAAAATTTAACCATACTGTGTATTGTCAATAAGAAGACAGAAGATTTAACAATACTGTGTACTGTCAATAAGAAGACACAAGATTTAACAATACTGTGTACTATCGATAAGAAAACACAAGATTTAACGATACTGTGTACTATCAATAGCAAGCTATAAAATTTAGCGATACTGTGTACTGTCAAAAAAACACAAGATTTAACAATACTGTATACTATCTATAAAAAAACACAAGATTTAACAATACTGTGTACTGTCAATAAGAAGACATAAGATTTAACAAAAATTTGTTATATCAATATGAAGACACAAGATTTAACGATACTGTGTACTATCAATAGCAAGCTATAAGATTTAACGATACTGTGTACTATCAATAAATGGCCTCAAGATTTAACGATACTGTGTACTGTCAAAAAAACACAAGATTTAACAATACTGTGTACTGTCAATATGAAGACACGAGATTTAACAATACTGTGTACTGTCAATAACAAGGCACAAGATTTATCAATACTGTGTACTATCAAAAAGAAGACACAAGATTTAACAATACTGTGTACTATCAATAAGAAGACACGAGATTTAACGATAGTGTGTTTTATCAATAAGAAGACACGAGATTTAACGATAGTGTGTTTTATCAATAAGAAGACACAAGATTTAACAATACTGTGTACTGTCGATAAGAAGACGCAAGATTTAACATTATTGTGCACTGTCAATAAGAAGACCCGAGATTTAACAATACTGTGTACTATCAATAAGAAGACACG
>NW_013754993.1:0-1325 GCF_000517525.1 Limulus polyphemus | reverse complement strand
CATTTAAACCTTAGTCTGGTAAACTTGTGGTGTCTAACATTTAAACCTTAGTCTGGTAAACTTGTGGTGTATAACATCTAAACCTTAGTCTGGTAAACTTGTGGTTTCAAACATTTAAACCTTAGTCTGGTAAACTTGTGGTGTCTAACATCTAAACCTTAGTCTGGTAAACTTGTGGTGTCTAACATCTAAATCTTAGTCTGGTAAACTTGTAGTTTCTAGCATTTAAACCTTAGTCTGGTAAACTTGTAGTTTCTAGCATTTGGTGTCTAACATCTAAACCTTAGTCTGGTAAACTTGTGGTGTCTAACATTTAAACCTTAGTCTGGTAAACTTGTGGTGTCTAACATCTAAACACCAGTCTAGTACACTTGTGTAATCCTTAGTCCTCGCAACATGTCTTGTTTCACAATCATTGTTTTTAAACTGGGTCTTAGAGACATAACCTTTAAACATTTTTCATTTGACATTTGGATTGTGTGCCCGAACTGTGAATCCGTCTCTTTGATTAAAAAATCACTATGCACATTGGGACCGTGTGTGCGTTTTCACAATGACGACCAAATCCCACTACTCACTCAAAACAAAGGTAGTCCAAGAGCAGGTAGTGGGTACTGTTGTATTCCTTCTAGTTTGTAAGTTCAAAATTAGGGACAGCGAAATACAGATAGTATTGTGCGACGTTCTTATACCTCGAGTGTGTGTGTGTGTGTGTGTTTTCGTTATATCATACACAATAATAGATATATACTTACAGGAGTCTCAAACAACGTGTACTAGACAATGAATTTCAAAGTCACAACCAACGAGTACTAGACAGTTACTTTGATAGAGTAACAAACAACGTGTACTAGACAGTTACTTTGACAGAGTCACAACCAACGAGTACTAGACAGTTACTTTGATAGAGTAACAAACAACGGGTACTAGACAGTTCAGTTGATAGAGTAACAAACAACGAGTACTAGACAGTTCAGTTGATAGAGTCACAAACAACGAGTACTAGACAGTTAATTTGATAGAGTCACAAACAACGGGTACTAAACAGTTAATTTGATAGAGTAACAAACAACGAGTACTAGACAGTTCAATTGATAGTCACAAACAACGAGTACTAAACAGTTAATTTGACAGAGTCACAAACAACGAGTACTAAACAGTTCAATTGATAGTCACAAACAACGAATACTAAACAGTTAATTTGATAGAGTAACAAACAACGTGTACTAGACAGTTACTTTGATAGAGTCTCAAACAACGTGTACTAGACAGTTAATTTGACAGAGTCACAACCAACGAGTACTAGACAGTTACTTCGATAGAGT
>NW_013754992.1:0-1064 GCF_000517525.1 Limulus polyphemus | reverse complement strand
CGGTAACTGGAGTTACACCTAGGTACTCGTGGAGTTGTTTTACCAAATAACGCTACAGATTAGTATGGTGGTTGCAAATTTGGTAACTAGAGTTACTCCTAGGTGTTCGTGCAGTTGTTGTACCAAATAACGCTAAAGATGAGTATGGGGGTTATAAATTCGGTAACCAGAGTTAAACCTAAATGTTCATGGAGTAGTTGTTCAAAGTAAGGCTAAAGATGAGTATGGTGGTTATAAATTCTGTAACTAGAGTTACACCTATGTGTTGATGGAGTAGTTGTACCAAATAACGCTAAAGATGAGTATGGTGGTTATAAATTCGGTAACTATAGTACACCTACGTGTTCATGGAGTAGTTTTGCCAAGTAAAGCTAAAGATGAGTATGGTGGTTATAAATTCGGTAAATAGAGTTACAACTAGGTATTCGTGGAGTTGTTGTACCACACAACGCTAAAGATGTATATGGTGGTTACAAATTCGGTAACTAGAGTTACATCTAGGTGTTCGTGAAGTTGCTGTACCAAATAACGCTAAAGATGAGTATGGGTTATAAATTCGGGAACTAGAGTTAAACCTAGGTGTTCGTGGAGTTGTTGTACCAAATAACGCTAAAGATGAGTATGGTGGTTATAAAATCGGAAACTGGAGTTACACCTAGGTGTTGATGGAGTAGTTGTACCAAGTAAGGCTAAAGATGAATATGGTTGATATAAATTCGGTAACTAGAGTTACACCTAAGTGTTCATGGAGTAGTTGTACCAAGTAAGTTTAAAGATGAGTATGGTGGTTATAAATTGTATAACTAGAGTTACACCTATGTGTTCATAGAGTAGTTGTACCAAGTAAGGATAAAGATGAGTATGATGGTTATAAATTTAGTAACTATAGTTACACTTAGGTGTTTAAGGAGTACTTGTTCCAAGTAAGGCTAAAGATGAGTATGGTGGTTATAAATTCTGTAACTAGAGTAACACCTATGTGTTCATGGAGTAGTTGTACTAAGTAAAGCAAAAGATGAGTAATATAGTTATAAATTCGGTAACTAGAGTTACACTTAGGTATT
>NW_013754991.1:0-1063 GCF_000517525.1 Limulus polyphemus | reverse complement strand
AGGAAGGGGCATTGCTGGGTGTGTGCCAGGAGGTAGAGCCAGTCAATGTTAAAGCAAGGAATACAACTGTGAAGAAAGGACATACACTTCCAGAATATTTGACTGACCTCTATAAGAAGAGCATAGTCCATTTGGCATCATCACCGGCTCTTCAGGTAAATGATCTTTTGGCAAATTATGCTGACGCCTTTTCGAAAGGAGATCATGACCTCGGCTGCACAAACCTGGTAGAGCACAGAATAAACACAGGCAATCACCGTCCAATAAAGATCCTTCCAAGGAGAATAGCTCCAGCAAAGCGACAAGAGATAGAGAAGGTCATGGATGGTCTGATCAAGGAAGGGATAGTTGAAAAATCAGATATTCTCTGGTCAGCTCCAGTTGTATTATTACAGAAGAAGGATGAGACCCAACGTTGCTGTGTGGACTTCAGGGCTCTTAACAGCATAACCTAAAAACACTCATACCCACTGCCCAGAATTGATGATACTCTTGATGCCCTAAGTGGAGCCAGGTGGTTTTCAACTCTGGACTTAAAGTCAGGTTTCCATCAAGTAAAAATGGCTGAAGCAGATAGACCCAAGACTGCATTTAGTTATGGCTAAGGTCTCTGGCAATACCGAGTGATGCCATTCGGGCTCAGTAATCCTCCAGCAACATTTCAGAGGCTGATGGAACGAGTATTGGAAGGCCTACAATGGAAGATAGCCCTAGTGTACCTGGACAATGTCATTGTATTTGCAACAACTTTTGACAAGGAAATGTCCCGGCTGGAGGAAGTATTCAAGCATTTGAAAGCAGCAAACCTCAAACTCCATCCCAAGAAATGCCACTTGTTCAAGAAAGAGGTGCTTTACTTAGGCCACATTGTAAGTGAGAATGGTGTGCAAACTGATCCTGATAAGGTGAAAGCAGTGCGTGACTGACAATGTGGGAGAGTTAAGAAGTTTCTTGGGACTCTGTACTTACTACCGCAAATTTGTGAAGGACTCTGCAACTATAGCTGCTCCACTACATGATTTGACTAAAAAAGGCCAGAAGTTTGAATGGACAGTTTCTTGCC
>NW_013754990.1:0-1635 GCF_000517525.1 Limulus polyphemus | reverse complement strand
ATACGTTGTGTGATGATTAAAGCTTACCTATTAAAATAACCGTTTTCACAACAAAAACAAAAAAAAAACAAATTTAAACCGGACTCTGTAAGTACATAGTTTTGTCATATTTATAGCAATGGTGGAAAGTTATTCAGAACATTAACAAATAAAACCTTACAAATTATACTTTCTAAACTCGTTTCATGATAATTTATACTTTTTTTTTTAATCTTGGTAGAATAATAGGTACGATTTGACTAAACTAAAACATATAAAAATACCGAACGTGTGAATCTAAAAATAACTTAGAAGCTGAAACTTTATAGAATCTAACAAAAGCAAGAAGATGCCTAAACAACAACCCGGTTATCATATAAAGAAAGATTATTCAACTGATAAACAATGAACGCCAAGTAGTGGTATCTTACAGAACTAAAACTTGAATAAATATGTATTAAATTATTGTACACAGTAGATATTTATTAACTGTGTATAGTTAGTGCTCCTGATCCAATCTAATGTTATTATATTGTATAATAAGAACTACAATATTATATTTTTAAGTTTCCCGGTAAAATCTAAATTTCGCTTCTAAACAAACTGTTTAACAAACGTTCATCGTTTCTATGCATGATACAGGTTTTCTGTTGGTCCTAAGCTCTTGATTCACTAAATATCTACACATACTCATACAACCAGATATATCATGTATTGCCTTCCTTCCAATTATACTATATTATGTTACGATGACGTGATCTCCGATCTCGACTATTGTTGTAACAAAGTTCTATGAAGCAAAGTGAGGTAAACCTTACATCTCTTATCTCAACAAAACTATACTCAGACCATCTAATGAAGTCCTAAATGCGCTGTTACATGATATTTTCCGTTTCCATGGGGAACATTAAAGGCTAAATTATTCGAAATAGTGTCCTGTGATTCTACATTCTGTAACAATCAAGTTAAATATATATGTCTGTGGGATATAGCACGTACATGCGGCGGCACTCCACAACAATAGACTTTTCAACGATACTGATGATGTTTTAAAAGGAAACCTAAGATAATGCTACTGTGTTGGTAGAACAAAGATCAAAGTGATATAAAAGAACAGAAGATACGGTAAGGTTTCCTTTTCAGTTATTATCTCAACGACAGCTCTACACCTAATACATTTTATGTTGATATGAGTGTAACACGTTTGCATATTTCATTGTTCTTGTTGAGAAGATTATGACCTGGTATAAAATAACACAATTTAATCTATTAGTTTTTGCATTGTAGTGACGTGTTGTAATATGCAACACAGCCTGGTAGCTACAATAATCACTTATAGAGCGGTTGATTGTTTGTTTTTGTTTTTTTAATTTCGCGCAAAGCTACACGAGGGCTATCTGCGCTAGCCGTCCCTAATTTAGCAATGTAAAACTAGAGAGAAGGCAGCTAGTCATCACCACCCACCGCCAACTCTTGGGCTACTCTTTTACCAACGAATAGTGGGATTGACCGTCACATTATAACGCCCCCACGGCTGAAAGGGCGAGCATGTTTGGTGTGATAGGGATTCGAACCCGCGACCCTCAGACGAGTCGAGTGCCTTAACCACCTGGCCATACTTTGGGCTTTATCTGTTGCTCTAGTCACCCCGTAGTG
>NW_013754989.1:0-1065 GCF_000517525.1 Limulus polyphemus | reverse complement strand
CAAACAAACAAACCTTACACAGAAATATAAAAAAGAACATTAGGCATACTATAACACAACATACGTACTTGAGGGGAGGACACACAAACGTATATATCTGAAAGATTGCGCGAGCACTCTCTATGGAGCAATGCAATGAGAAAAAATAGCCGCCTCTATTCCAATATTACATAAACTCAGCTGAAGTTTCTACACCAATAACCACCATAACGCTGGTATGAAGAGCCGTTTCTTGAGTTATACCAACTTCCTACTTTGATCAGTGACCTTTCAATTGCTGCCAATGACCATCTAGTAATTAATCACGTGAAACAACGTGGAAGGACATTAAGAGCTGGGTGTTGAAGGTGCCTAGCAGAAAGCACACACCACCACTAATTTTGCGCTACCTCTTCCTACAAAGTCGCTTTGGTCATCGCACTGTATTTACGATGTTTTAAGTATTGTAATGAATTTGTTATTATATATTTATTTTAATATGAACGTTTATTTAGATTAACTTTATATTTTAAAACATGCATAGCTTATAGTGTTAAAAATGTATTACGAAACTTCCGCCTATTCTCCAAAGTTATAGAAGATTCTCAAGAGTAAGAATCAACAATATATGTATGTATGTAAACGTTTAAATGTAGCCAGTATTGTTAGGTAAAGCTGAATTTTCTAGAAAGCCTCCACACGCCTATAATTATAACCAACGCGCCACCCCAAAAGAGAGTATCTAGTATTAGTTTGCTATAAACTTCGGAAGCTATAACTGTTATTGTTATAATGCTTACCAATCGGAAAACTTCAGATATTTGACCAGGAACCTTTACAAAGTTTGAACATTACAAATCGTTTAACTTCAGTGGATTCTCATCGGACATTAGCATTTTCACGCAAACATTACCTAACGTCACCAGTAGGAAAAGTATTGGCGTGCATGGCTGATAAATAATGAAGGACAAGGCTAGCTAGCTTTCCGTTAAGCAAATCATACCTGCATTAACTCGTAATTAACTCGCTCATCGTGAACCCTCGATAATATATCAAGGAAGTTCCAGACTAGAAAGAAGACTTTAT
>NW_013754988.1:0-1063 GCF_000517525.1 Limulus polyphemus | reverse complement strand
GTTTATCAACGTTATATTTTAGCATCTGTGCAAGAACTCAGCTAATAGATGTTTCCGCATATAAAAGCTATCTTCAAGTTTTGTACAACCAAAAAAAAAAAAACTGTTCAAGTGTTTCGTAGATAATTAATAATTACAGAGTCCAAGTAAGGGAAAATTCATTAAATTTCTAATGGTATGTGTGTCAAAAGATAATACCAGTGACAGATTTATTACGTCTCTGAACTGGAGCATAGATGGTTAACGTTAACACATAAATAATGAACAAGGAAAAATTATAACGAACAAAACAAACATAGCTAATTTTCAAAAGATTAATTACACAAACAGAATAAGATTTTTTTTAATGCAGTTCAACAATAGTGCTAAATATATTGTATTCCTTACATACAAAATGCTTTGTTATGTAAATCAAAAGCAGCATTAATAGTACTGTAACATTAAAAACGCATTGTTTGACTAAAAGTATTGTCACTGCATAATATTTTCTCACATAATCGGGACTTGTTACGATTTAAACTACCGAAGAAAGGTCATCGCCAATACTGAGCTTATTTTCACCAATTTCTGATAAAGAAATGAAATATTTTAATCTTTTGTTTCAGTTTAACGGTTTGTGTTAACTGAATCTTTGTTTCGCCTTAGTCTGAGAAGTGTTGGTCCGAACAAAGAATATATCAATACTTTATTCTATTCTTTTTCTGGTGGCCGTTCAAGAAAATATAATAAATCTTGCAAAGAGTTCTTCGTACCAAGAGAATTGAGGATTTAACTAGTAGGAGTAATACTCCGTGTCCTCTGGAACTTTGCAGTATATAATAAGGAACTTGACCGTCACATTATAACACCCCCACGACTGAAAAGGCGAGAATTTTTGGAGGGACGGGGATTGGAACCCGCGGATAGCAGATTGCGAGTCGAGCACCCTAACCAACTGGCCATGCCATGCCAGGCCAATAAATAACTGTTTGTATTTATAATTGTATATATATAAGTGAAGAATGACATTTGTTATTGGGGTTGATTTTGGCGTTCTCGTGTCACTTGTAATTAAGCACAAAGC
>NW_013754987.1:0-1060 GCF_000517525.1 Limulus polyphemus | reverse complement strand
GCATGCGAGTCGAGCGCCCTAACCACCTGGCCATGCGGGGCTATACAGATAATATTACTATTATTAATATAAATAGTAACTTAACTCATTAACCATAGAAAATTGTTTTTAAAATTTAAAAAGCGCGTAATTATTGAAGTACCTTTTGAATTTCTAACATCATTGAAAATATGCTTATAGATGTGGGCAATTAAGTTTCAGAATCGAAATAGTAGCCCCCCAGTGGCATAGCGGCATGTCTGCGGAGTTACAACGCTAGAATCCGGGTTTCGATACCCGTGGTTGGCAGGGCACAGATAGCCCATTGTGTAGCTTTGTGCTTAATTACAAACATCGAAATAGTAATTAACAAATGTAAAAAAAAAATCGGAATAAAACAAGAAAAACAAACGCGCCCTAAATCGTTACCGTGATATAGTATAGAAAATAAAGTGACCAACCCATGCAATATTGTTCCAAAACTTTATTTTTCGCAAAAGTAAAACTAATAATTAGTAACAGTTTCTTTATTGAATAAATAAAATCAGAATAGAATAATATCGACACCAGTATGCTGTAAACAAACTTAAGATGTGTTATTTAACCTAACAGCATTATTTTTGCAAAATCCCAAATGATTCACCGAAGCCAGAGAAAGTGTGTGTTTGAAGTTAAGCAAAAAGCTACACAATGGGCTATCTCTGCTCTGCCCACCACGGGTATCGAAACCTGATTTCTAGAGTTGTAAATCCACTGACATGCCGCTGTGCCACTGGGGGCGCCAGACAAAGAAGGGTCACGATATTTCTAATATACGCTGTTGAAACAAGATGGTAAACCCAGTAGAGAACTTTTAGAACTTTACGTTTCTCTACAAAAAACATTGTTTTCAAAAGTTAATTACTACTTTTATCAATTTTGAAACAACAAAAATACTTTCTATTTATCGAAATTGACATCAAATTAAAAAACAAAAATAAATTATTTTTCGTTGTTAATCTATATATATATGTGTGTGTGTGTGTGTGTGTAAAGACGAAATGTGGGTTTGTTTGCACCCTAACTCCTCCGAGCCTGTTGG
>NW_013754986.1:0-1062 GCF_000517525.1 Limulus polyphemus | reverse complement strand
AAGAATCTATATATATATATAAAAGAGGAAGTCTGTTTATGAAGTTATTTTAAAATTTGTAAATTCAACTGTTTGGTTTCTTAGTTATTTATTTTGTATTTGGTGTAGTATTTAATGACGAAATTGACAATTAATTATTATTATTGTGCCATTTTTTGTAATAAACATACAAACATAAGCACGTTTTACACATAGAAAGCATTATGGCAAGTGACACTCAGATCACCTTGCTGTCAATTCAGTATTTCCAAAAACAGTTTTCTTTGAATACTGCTAAGTGGTTTCATAAGTGATTTAGTAACTTTGTGAATTGCAAATTATTGTTTAGTGATACAGGTGATTATGCCACCCAAGAAATGCCCTTTCTATGGAAAGTTTTCTACTGCCAAAAGAATGCAAGCACAAAGAGCAGCTGAAACAGAAAAAGAACACAATCAAAGACTTCAAGCACAAGCTGCAAGACAGGCTGCTCAAATACAGGAAGAGACTTTGGAACAACGTAAAATTAGACCTCGAGCTCAAGCTGAAAGGCAGGCTACTCAAAGACAGCAAGAAACTGTGGAACAGCACAAAGCCAGAGTTCAGTCAGAATCATCAAGGCAAGCTGGATATAGACAACAAGAAACTTCTGAACAAAATCAAACCAGACTTCAAGCACAAAAATTAAGACAAATAACTTGGAGAGAGCAAGAACCAGAGGAGCAACATGATGTACGACTTCAGGCTCAAAGAACAAGACAAGCTCAAACACAATCTAATTTCAAATAAAGCTTTGTTTGGTTAAATGCTTTTTATTTCTCGCATCACAGCTTTTGTGTACTTACTGAATAATTTGCTGAAAAAAAATGCTGATCTATACATTTTCACCGTGCAACGTCAGGTGACTCAGCTAGTGTGTACACGTGTGTGTATATATATATATATATATATAAATGACATTGCAAAGTTTAAAAATAGGATAAGTACTTTAGTCCAGTGTTTAGTTATTTCTGAGACTATTTTTAATGCTTCAAATTTGCAAAGTATTATTCTGTTTGCATATCTTAGGATATGTGTTTCTTT
>NW_013754985.1:0-1064 GCF_000517525.1 Limulus polyphemus | reverse complement strand
GAATTTAGTTATAATGAGCCTATTCTGTTGAGCAACAAATTTCAGCCCCTGGCTTCTGCAGATGAGGAACTATTGGAGGGAAGGAAAAACAAAAGGGTCAGAGAAGGATGTGGATGATGAGGTTATAGTCATAGGTGATATCTCTACAAGGCATGTAAATATAATAGTCTGTGGGGTAAATAGGGTGAAAAAATCAGATTATGCTACCCAGGAGCACAGGTGGAGGATATAACTGACAGCAGGAGATATAATAAAGGGGCTATCAGAGATGCAGTTTTTGTCGTGCATGTAGGAGCTAATGATGTAGGGAAAGGAAGGTCAGATGAGCTAATTAATCAGTACAAGGGGTTGATAAAGGCATTTAAAGAAAAAGGCCATAACTTCATTCTGTCAGGGAAACTGCCCAGAATTAACCGTGGAGATGAAGCTATAAGTAGGTCACTAGGGTTAAATGATAGGCTTAGGTTAGTATGTAAGGATGAGCAGATTGGCTGGTTGGACTCGTGGGATCAGTTCAGTGGAAGATGTTTGTTTGTTTGTTTTGAATTTCGCGCAAAGCTACACGAGAGCTATCTGGGCTAGCTGTCCCTAATTTAGCAGTGTAACACTAGAGGGACGGCAGCTAGTCATCACCACCCACCGCTAACTCTTGGGCTACTCTTTTACCAACGAATAGTGGGATTTACCGTCACATTATATCGCCCCCACGGCTGAAAGGGCGAGCATGTTTGGTGGGACGGGGATTCGAACCCGCGACCCTCAGATTGCGAGTCGAGTGCCCTAACCACCTGGCCATTCCGGGCCTCAGTGGAAGAAGGGAGCATTTTTGAATGGATTGTTTACATTTAAATAGAGTAGGAACTGGCTTGTTTGCTAAGGCTATTAACTCAACTGTATGGAATATTTTCAACTAGAACTAGACAGTGGACTAGACAGAGGGCTAGGAAAAACTAAATTCCAAAAAGAAGCAGAAAAAAGTTTAGCATAAGAAATAATTATAGAAGTAGTAATAAGGATAGGCTTAATTGTTACTACTGTAATACTTAAAGTATGAGAAATAAAGT
>NW_013754984.1:0-1062 GCF_000517525.1 Limulus polyphemus | reverse complement strand
GTAACAATATTCACAGGTATGATATAAAACTAGGACTGACAGATGTAACAGTATTCACTAGTATGATATAAAACTAGGACTAACAGATGTAACAATATTCACTGGTATGATATAAAACTAGGACTAACAGATGTAACAATATTCACTGGTATGATATAAAACTAGGACTGACAGATGTAACAGTATCCACTAATATGACATAAAACTAGAACTGACAGATGTAACAGTATTCACTAGTATGATATAAAACTAGGACTGACAGATGTAACAATATTCACTAATACGATATAGAAACTAGGACTAACAGATATAACAGTATTTGTTGGTATGTTATAAAAACTAGAACTGACAGATGTAACAATATTCACTGGTATGATATAGAAACTAGGAATAACAGATATAACAGTATTTGTTAGTATGTTATAAAAACTAGGACTAACAGATGTAACAGTATTCACCAGTACGATATAGAAACTAGGACTAACATATGTAACAGTATTCATTAGTATGACAAAAACTAGGACTAACAGATGTAACAGTATTCATTAGTATGACAAAAACTAGGACTGACAGATGTAACAGTATTCTCTGGTATGATATAAAACTAGGACTGACAGATGTAACAATATTCACTGATATGATATAAAACTAGGACTGACAGATGTAACAGTATTCACTAGTATGATATAAAACTAGGACTAACAGATGTAACAATATTCAAAGGTATGATATAAAACTAGGACTGACAGATGTAACAGTATTCACTAGTATGATATAAAACTAGGACTAACAGATGTAACAGTATTCATAGGTATGATATAAAACTAGGACTAACAGATGTAACAGTATTCACTGGTATGTTATAAAACTAGGACTAACAGATGTAACAGTATTCACTGGTATGATATAAAACTAGGACTGACAGATGTAACAGTATTCATTAGTATCACAAAAACTAGGACTGACAGATGTAACAGTATTCACTTGTATGGTATAAAACTAGGACTAACAGATGTAACAGTATTCACTGGTATGATATAAAACAAGGACTAACAGATGTAA
>NW_013754983.1:0-1065 GCF_000517525.1 Limulus polyphemus | reverse complement strand
CTTTTACCAAGGAATAGTGGGATTGACCGTCACATTATAACGCCCCACGGCTGAAAGGGCGAGCATGTCGGGCCATTTTAATACATAAAAAATACACTTGAAAACTATGGAGATTACCAAAAAAAATAATAGTATTGGAGAAATATATATATCAATTTTATGGTGATTAAATTGAATATAAAACAACAAAACTCTGATAAAAGTCATAAAGCACGTTTTACAATTGCCAACATAAGTGCTACTGCAAGAGTCTGGAGTAACGCTTCGCTTCAAACCTCTTCAAATGAAAACAGTTTTTGGTGTCCTATTTATGTTCCAAGAATGCGCATGAATTAATATAAGTTAATGTATAATTTAACCACCCTTCACTAAAAAAAGAAATAAAATAAAAATTCATTAATAGAAACGCGTCAGGAATGGACTTACATGGAACTTTTACCAAGGGTTTATTTATTACTTTGCTATACGAATGCGACAAAGCATCTGTTAGTCATATAATATATATATATATACATATAAATATATATGGACCTCAAGTGCAATAGACAATATTCAAGGTGATGCCACCAAATCTACTACATGACGTGCTTGGTAAACGTCTGTTGTTTTGTTTGTTGAAATCTCCGATCCAGTGACCCGTACAATGATTTATGTTTCACTCTTGTGCACTACTGAGGAAGTATACCGTAGTACCACTGTTGTGTGAATTGTTTATAAACTACTAAAGAACTATACCGTAGCTCCATTGTTGCGTGAATTGTTTGTAAACTACTGAGGAGCGATACCGTAGCTCCATTGTTGTGTGAATGTTTTGTAAACTACTAAGGAACTATACCGTTGTTGTGTGAATTTTAAGTTACAGAACAATGAAACTTATTTTCATTAATCTTATCAAACTTTTAATCTAACAGGATCGTTAAAATGTTTTTAGTAAGGATTGACAACGTTTGAGTAACACTAACCAGAGGCGACTCCAAGATTCTGAAAATGTAGGTTGACATACAGATTAGTTTGTGGATAAAGTGTTTTTTCAATTTTATTTTATAAGAATAAAGGGAAAGTCTT
>NW_013754982.1:0-1062 GCF_000517525.1 Limulus polyphemus | reverse complement strand
TATGTATAGCTGGACGTTCAGTAGCTTGTTGATAGGATGTAATAAATATTCTTAAGCATATGTATAGCTGGACGTTCAGTAGATTGTTGACAGGATGCAATAAATATTGTTATCCATATGTATTGCTGGAGGTTCAATACCTTGTCGTAACCATATTATAGCTGGACATTCAGTAGTTTGTTGACAGGATGTAATTAATATTCTTATTCATATGTATAGCTGGAGGTTCAGTAGCTTGTTGACAGGATGTAATTAATATTCTTATCCATATGTATAGCTGGACATTCAGTAGCTTGTTGACAGGATGTAATAAATATTCTTAAGCATATGAATAGGTGGACATTCAGTAGTTTGTTGACAGGATGCAATAAATATTGTTATCCATATGTATAGCTGGAGGTTCAGTAGCTTGTTGATAGGATGCAATAAATATTCTTAACTATATGTATAGCTGGACATTCAGTAGTTTGTTGACAGGATGTAGTTAATATTCTTATCCATATGTATAGCTGGAGGTTCAGTAGCTTGTTGAGAGGATGTAATACATATTGTTATCCATATATATAGCTGGACGTTCAGTAGTTTGTTGACAGGATGTAATTAATATTCTTATCCATATGTATAGTTGGAGGTTCAGTAATTTGTTGACAGGATGTAATAAATATTCTTATCCATATGTATAGCTTGACGTTCAGTAGTTTGTTGACAGGATGTAATTAATATTCTTATCCATATGTATAGTTGGAGGTTCAGTAATTTGTTGACAGGATGTAATAAATATTCTTATCCATATGTATAGCTGGAGGTTCAATAGCTTGTTGACAGGATGTAATTAATATTCTTAACCATATGTATAGCTGGAGGTTCAGTAGCTTGTTGACAGGATGCAATAAATATTGTTATCCATATGTATAGCTGGAGGTTCAGTAGCTTGTTGACAGGATGTAATAAATATTGTTATCCATATGTATAGCTGGAGGTTCAGTAATTTGTTGACAGAATGTAATTAATATTCTTAACCACATGTATAGCTGGAGGTTCAGTAGCTTGTTGACAGGATGT
>NW_013754981.1:0-1064 GCF_000517525.1 Limulus polyphemus | reverse complement strand
TCCCCTTTGTGGCATTCTTAATAGACTTGGCACCATTTCTTTCTTTTGAACCAATATTTCAACAAGGTAGGGTGTGTCTTTAGTCTGCTCAAAATTTAATTTTTTTTCACTAAAATACATCTTAGTTACTAAGTTTATAAATTATAGTGGAATTCTGTGGTATTCATGTAGTAATTTATGATTTTTTAGTTATTCAACTGTATATATAAAACCTAAAAAAAAAATATTGTTTCATATCCTCCACGTGCAAAATTTTTAGAGGCTTAGCCACCTACATCAAGCAGCAACCGAGTACAAAGGTCATAACTAGAAGAGATAATTGTTTGCTTTAGTTCTTTATTTACTGTTCTATGTTTTAGGAAAAATATGTTTAAGAACTCATTTCAAAATAGCAATAATCTTTATACATATATAATGTATAATAATTAAAATTGTATTTTACAAAATACTAGTCTACTAAAACACAGCCAAGACAAGTTACTTTGCACAGAACAAAGGTCAGTTTTATGTTATTTGATATGGTAAGATGAGTACACGTGAGCTGCGTCATTGTAACTTCTGTATTGTTAGCCAGGCATGGCTGAAAGGTCAATATAATAAAAATAATAAATATATATAAATGTATAACATTATGAGATTTAAGCTATTTCGTCTAAACATTTATGTTCTCATGTTACAATCTCTGTTCATTCTAGAATGAAAGAGGCATTTATTTCCTAATTTTTTATGATGGTTGCGAGATTGGTCAAATCTACCGAACCCGTACAGAGATTAAATACTGAAAATAACAGATAAAATATATAGTTTTGTCTTAAGAAATGTTTGATAACTATCTCGACATTATAAATATTTCGCATGTGAAATTACAAAATTTTCTGATGCATAAAAGTATTTTTAATCTTAAAATGAATATTACTTTGCATGATAGATAGGCAACATGCAAAATGAAAAAAACAGACATGAGAAAAACATTGCTTTATAAATCTTAAGACTTTTATAAAAAAAATTGATATTTTGCATATGAAAGCATTGTAATTATACTGATAACCTGCCAAATTTTATTA
>NW_013754980.1:0-1595 GCF_000517525.1 Limulus polyphemus | reverse complement strand
GAACGACACCGAAAGCATTGGTGGCAGTCACAGGAAACTGAAACAACAAAACAAACGAACTTAGCCTAAACCTGAAAAACACCATATTCTATCTGCCCGAGAAGACACCGAAAGCATCTGGTGGCAGTCACAGGAAACTGAAACAACAAAACAAACGAACTTAGCCTAAACCTGAAAAACACCATATTCTATCTGCCCGAGAAGACACCGAAAGCATCTGGTGGCAGTCACAGGAAACTGAAACAACAAAACAAACGAACTTAGCCTAAACCTGAAAAACACCATATTCTATCTGCCCATAGCCATCACTAGTTTTAATTGACAGGATAGGCCACTAGAGGGAAGGCAGCTAATAAACAGCAACCTCCTCCAATTCTTGAGCTACTCTTGTCAGATCGAGTAGTGGGATTTGGCCGTCACTGTTATAACGTACCCTTGGCCCCAGAGCGCGAAACGAGTTTTTTTGCGGCAACGGTTCAAGAACCATGAATCCTGCATTCGATCTCCAAGGACGCTAACTACTTGGCCCAACGCCCAGTCATCATCGTTTGAGCAACATTATTCAATTATCAGATGTATAACATGCACTAAAACTATTATTAGGCTTAAACGTCTAATTATATTATAATTTTTTTTCTTTTCTGTATAAAATATATTTTCACATTAAATCGGCACCTCTGGTGGTGGCAAACCAGTACTACTGACAATCAATACTCCAACACTCTGTCTACAAGACGATTCGAATTGTTTGCAAATTTCTGAAATAAAGTCATAATTAGTATCGTAGATATCAATTAAATTTACTCAGACTTTAGTTTGCTTTAGTCTGAACCAGAGTTACGGGTGAAAGCGCAACATTTCAAAAGTCCCCCCAGTGTATCAACAGTTAGTTTACGGACTTACAACGCTAAAATCCGGGGTAAGATACCCATGGGGAACAAAGCGTAGATAGCTCATTGTGTAGCTGTGTGTTAAAAAAAAAACAACAAACTTCCCCAAAACTAGCGAGACAGAAGGAATTGGTCGAAAATCGAAATTGATAATTTGTTATTGTTATTTTTACCAGATTTTGCTAAACAAATCAATAAATTATAGTTGTGTGTTGTGAAAGTGGTTTTCATATCACCATTAGCAACTATTCTATCCATACATGAGCACCGTGGTCATTTGAAATATTACAATAACAAAAAATAAAGCAGTTAATCAGTGTTAACCACAACAGAAAATGTACGGAAAATAAAAAGTATTTATTTTGATGCGATAGCAAGAATCCAGTTAATGTGATCAAATATTTATGTCAGTAAGTGTCCGAAGTTAAGACACGAAAAATATTTGAGTTAGTGGTTGTGGTCCACTGCTCACACTTGCTTTAGAATGTCAATCAACTTTTCGTGTTGTTATTGATCAGGAAGTGGTCCCGTTTCCAAGAGTCCTTAATACGGTATTGATCAACTCTGTTATTACTACACCGACGTCAACGGCGTGTTCTACACTAATATGTAATAATTGATCTGCTGTCTCCTGCCGAGTTGCCCCCCCCCCAGTCGGCACAGCGGAATGTCTGCGGACTTACAACGCTAGAAACCGGGTTTCAA
>NW_013754979.1:0-1060 GCF_000517525.1 Limulus polyphemus | reverse complement strand
AGGGTAGTCTGGTATATAAAAAAGGGTGACAACGTGACGGGACAATAATGTGTGTGTAGATAGTGAGTAATTGAACTGCAGTCAGAAGTATTGTTGACGTTCGTTGATTAGCGTTTGTTATAGAGCGACTGTTGAAAATAAGAGTATCGTAAAGTTGTATTCGGAAAGAATAAACCAGTTTTATTAAGTAAGGACTTGTGTCGCTAAAGTTTCGTACGAACGAAGTTACGGAAAATCAATTAACAAACGGAGACGTAACAATATTCTTTGATGAGAAAGGTAAAAACTGTCCAATTTATCATACAACTGACTTTCATTAGGTCTCTTTCAGAGGGCCTGTGAATATTAAATATATAACTAGTCTAAACAAACAACTAATTAATTCATGAAAATCCCTAGATAGAGAACTGGAAACTCGCTTTTTTTTTTTGGAAAAGCATCTAATGTTGTTGTTTTTTGGAAAAAGCTACTTTACATACTCCGTGGCTGAGAATGTTGACTAAATCTTTGTTGAAGTACTCTGGAATAAAACTTGAGTATAATCCAGATTTGTTGTTGTTTTTGTGTTAATTTTAATAGCTTCGTTTCGTGAGTTACTTTGTTCTCCAACGGTGAATTAAATATTGGTAATAAAAAAACTGTTGTACCTGGACTTTTTCATTACGTATTATGGTATAATACAGACCTGAATTCTTCTAGACAGTTTTCAAGTCACATTTTTTTAAATTTTGTTCACAGAAAAAAAGATTGTTCAAAGAAGTTGTAAACTTTGATCTCATTGAGATCCTATCTATGTGATCATTACTCAAAAAGAAAAAAAAAGGACTGTTTTGTGGTGAATTCTAATAATTTTTGAAAAACTGGTTTACTTAATCCTTCTACATTTTCAGTATATTTAAAAACTAAATTACGTGTTAACTGTAATACTTCATTTATAAGTATTGTTGCGTCAGCGAGGTCACGTGACTCGTTCTCTCGAACCTTCGGGAATTGTCGAGAGATTACTAGATATAGGGTAGTCTGGTATATATAAGATGGTGACAACGTGACGGAAACAATG
>NW_013754978.1:0-1062 GCF_000517525.1 Limulus polyphemus | reverse complement strand
CTGTAATAAACCTGGGCACAAAAGAGCTCAATGCTGGAAACTTCTACACAGGGAAGATGATACAGCAGGAAAGGTTGTTGGAACTGTGGGGAGCAAGGACATCTGAGAAGCCAATGTAAGAAAAATACCACCTATAAGTCAGCTTCGGGAAACCAGTAGTGGTTGGTGCTGTGGGATGCCAACCAACCCCATCGTGAAAGTCCCCACAGCTAAGTGTAAAATGGCAAGCACACATAGTGTCTAAGTGACAGAGAAGCTGGAAGGCCAAAGGTGCAACTTTGTCATAGATTCTGTGTCTCAGTAAACCCTTGTGAGTATAAAGGTGCTGGATCGCAAAGGAGTACCAGAAGCGGCACAGAAGCTCTGTGGTGTGACAGGACATTCTGCAAGGTTGTGGGGACCAGTGTGGGTATCTATCGAGCTCATGGGTATGAAAAACAGACAGAAAGTATACTTGGCTGACATTGAAGACCAATGCATATTAGGATTGGACTATCTACTACCAAGGAAGTGTCTAGTTAACTTCGATAAAATGACGATTGGAAACAACAAAGTCCAGACTCCAGTAAGTGTTGCTACATCCATTGATCTGCATGTCACAGCACTTAAATCAACTACAATACCCCTATGTCAGAGAAAATAATTTGGGGTAGGATAAAAGAACATTCCCATGGGAGCCCAATGCTTGTAGAAGCAGTGGAAGACCCATCCAGGCCAGCGGATTTGAAGACTGGAAGGTCACTTGTAGCAGGTCGTCAAGTAGTACCTATAACTGTGGCCAATTTCTCTAAATGTGAGCAGACACTTAAGGAAGGGGCATTGTTGGGTGTATGCCAGGAGGTGGAGCCAGTCAATGTTAAAGCAAAGAATACAACTGTAAAGAAAGAACACACACTACCAGAATATTTGACTGACCTCTATAAGAAGAGCATAGTCCATTTGTCATCATCACAGGCTCTTCAGATAAAGAACTTTTGGCAAATTATGCTGATGTCTTTTCGAAAGGAGATCATGACCTCGGCTGCACAAAACTGGTAGAGCACAGAATAAACACAAGCAATC
>NW_013754977.1:0-1060 GCF_000517525.1 Limulus polyphemus | reverse complement strand
AAGAAGTTTCTTGGGACTCTGCACCTATAACCGGAAGTTTGGGAAGGATTTTGCAACTATAGCTGCTCCACTACATGATTTGACAAAAAAAGGCCAGAAGTTCGAATGGACAGTTTCTTGCCAGGATGCTTTCAATACGTTGAAAGAAAAATTGGCTTCAACTCCACTTTTAAAGCTTCCAAATTCCTCACTGCCGTACATATTGGATTGTGATGCTAGTAATGTCGGAATTGGAGGAGTTTTGTCTCAGAAAGTGGGCGAAAACGAACATGTGGTGGCCTACTTCGGTAGGGTCCTGAGTAGACCAAAGAGAACTTCTTCCTATAGTAAAAAGTCTGACATGTTTCCCTCCTTACCTCTATGGGCTAGGTTTACCATCAGGATAGACCATGCTGCATTAAGCTGGTTAAGATCATTAAAGAATCCAGAGGGACAACTGGCACGTTGGATTGGAAAGATAGACCAGGATAATTATGATATTGAATACAGAGAAGGAAAATCTCATGGAAATGCCGATGGACTGAGCCGAAGACCCTGCAAAAATTACTACAGACATTGCTACAAAAGAGAGGTTGAACTAACCAGGTACCATCAAATTGAAGTAAAAGTGACTGAAGGAGTTGATGATAGTGAAGTGGAACCAAATATAGATATTAAAGCAGAACAGGAGGAAGACCAAGATTTGAAGTCAATAATTGATTTTCTACAAGCAAGTGTTCTGCACCCCTCTTGGGAGAAGGTGTCTAGCTTAAGCCCTGTGACAAAGAACTATTGGGCACAATGGGACCAATTGAAGCTTGAAGATGGCATCTTGTCCGGAGATGGGAAACTGCAGATGGGAAAATGACGACCTGGCAAACGGTTATATTGAGAAAGTTACGAGAAGTTGTGCTGCGTCAATCCCATGATAGTTTAACAGGAGGACATCTCGAAATTAAGAAGACATTGAGTCACCTATGACAGAGATTTTACTGGATAGGTATGAGGCAAGATGTGGAAGAATGGTGCAGGACATGCAGTACATGTTGTGCTAAAAGGGGACCCAAGCATAAGGGACGTG
>NW_013754976.1:0-1062 GCF_000517525.1 Limulus polyphemus | reverse complement strand
TCCTTTATTATGCCTTACCAAAATTTCCATTTTTACTATATGAACACCATGAAACGACTATGTAAAAAAAACAAAAAACAATAGAATTTAATAAAGATACAATTTTAAAATAAATGTAGCTTATAAAGGAATCAAATGCAAATACAGTTTACATAATACTGCATAATTATCATTATTTATTATTCTTAGGGATTTTTAAAACCTGTTTTTGGAGCTAAACATATTTTTCCATTTGTTTGAAATTAAGTTTCGAGTACTGAGTTGCAAAAACATTATAAATACCTTTATTACTAATAACAAGAGGGCACTGACTTCAGGATTAAATACCTTTACTACTAATAACAAGAGGGTACTGACTTCAGGATTAAATACCTTTACTACTAATAACAAGAGGGTACTTACTTCAGGATTAAATACCTTTACTACTAATAACAAGAGGGTACTTACTTCAGGATTATCCTCGGCATGGCCAGGTTGTTAGGGCGCTCGACTCGCAATCTGAGGATCGCGGGTTCGAATCCCTTTCCCATCAAATATGCTCGCCCTTTCAGCCGTGTGGGCGTTATAATGTGACGATCATTTCTACTATTTGTTGGTAAAAGAGTAGCCCAAGAGTGGTGATAACTAGCTGCATTCCTTCTAGTCTTTTACTGCTAAATTAGGGACGGCTAGCGCAGATAGCCCTCGTATAGCTTTGCGCAAAATTCAAAAACAAAGAAACAAACTTCAGGATTTAGTGATATTTTTAGAAATCTTTTAAACTGAGACGCTATTTTTTCCGGGCCAGGCATGGCTTGGTGGTTAGGCGCTCGATTCGCAATCTGAGAGTCGCGGGTTTGAATCCCGTCGCCGAACACGTTCGCCCTCTCAGCCGTTGGGCATTATAACGTGACGGTCATTTCCACTATTCGTTGGCAAAAGAGTAGCCCGAGAGTTGGCGGTGGTGGTGTTGTCTAGTTGCATTCCCTCTAAATTAGTGATGGCTAGCGCAGGTAGCCCACGTGTAACTTTACGCGAAATTCAAGACAAACCAAACTATTTTTACAAATAAGGGTCACATTA
>NW_013754975.1:0-1065 GCF_000517525.1 Limulus polyphemus | reverse complement strand
TACCACACAGAGATCTGTTTGTGTATAAAGACTTGGATACCACACAGAGATCTGTTTATGTATAAAGACTTGGATACCAAACAGAGATCTGTTTATGTATAAAGTCTTGGCCACCAAACAGTGATCTGTTTATGTATAAAGCCTTGGATACCACACAGAGATCTGTTTATGTATAAAGGTTTGAGTACCATATATAGGTATTTCTATATTAAAGCATATTTTATTTCACGATGTAAATAATTATTATTTTTGTCAGAATCTGTAATTCACCGCTGTGTAGACACAATTGCATATTAGCAGGTTCCAGATATTATTTCCTGCTTTTCTGCAATTAAAAAGTAACATACGTTTTTGTGTAGACGTAATATATCGTAATTTAGTCTGTAACAGAGAGCGCCAGACTGGAGGACAGGAATAAGAATTAGTTATACAGATGTAGTTTGACCTTGTTGTTGAACGGCTTCGTGTTAACCCCTCCCCCCTCTCATTCTCAAACGCTACGGTATGTAAGACAATAATTGGAACACTTTTCAAACTTTTAGTTCTGTTGTTGGCGGGAGAGAATAAAATAATTTTAAATTCCTTACCAAAGAGTTGGTTTGTAGATTGTTTTGTTTTTCGACTAAAATACAGATTACCATGGAGTGAATTATACCTACAATTAACTTTCTCTTACCAACTTTCTAATATATATAAAATAGAAACGAGTTATACCATATTCCTTGGTATGACAACTAGCCAGTTGTCAGTCTATCTACGTGCCACCCATTATGAGGGGTGAATTGCTTATGTGAAAATATTGATATGAGGGAGTATTGTTTGCTACACTATGGGCTATCTGTGCTCTGCCCACCACGGGTATCGAAACCCGGTTTTTCTAGTGTTGTAAATCCGCAGACATGCCGCTGTGCCACTGGGGATCATGAGGGAGTAGATTTGATTACTTGGTGGGTAGTCCATCAGGACCTGTAGTTCGGTGTGTGTGTGGTGTGTGGGGGGGAGATGCATAGAAAAATACCACTAATACCCCCCCCCCAGCAAAAGTTACCACTTTCTATACTCCGC
>NW_013754974.1:0-2080 GCF_000517525.1 Limulus polyphemus | reverse complement strand
GAACCACTTAATTAACCTAAACCTAAAACGAAAGTTACTTACATACGATACCTTTACCTTTTCGTTAGAAGAATCACAACACCACGAAAAACAAAAATAAAAAACCAAAACGAACAATGTGTGAGTCGCATAATTCTGTCGTTAAACCAAAATGTATGCTGAACATGTATAAATGTGATACAATTTTAAAGTTACGTTAGAACAAGAAGATGATCACCTTTCTAACGTAAAAGGCCTGATAACATTTTCCTAAGGGTTTTAAAGGAGGTAAAGAATTAAATATGTGACATATTTTCTACTATTTTTTGCATAGGTCGTTGGTTAGGTCACATTTGTAGTATTTTGTGCAGTTTTGGACTCCTTACCTTGGGAAGGACATTGAATTGTTGAAAAGGGTTCAGAGGAGGGCTACTAGGATTATACCTTAGATAGATAGATAGATTCTCATACGAAGACAGGATAAGATTTCTGAAATTGTTTTCTCTTGAAAAAAAAGTAGAGATAGAGGATTAAACTGTATAAAGGAATTGATACACAACATTTTTGTACTTAATTGAAAGAATGGTAGAACTAGGGAATACAAATATAAATTTTCACAGGGTAGGAGTTATCTTCATTTGAGATAGACTTATTTTTCTAATAGTGTAATTGTTCTTTGAAATGGATTGCTTTCAGATTTAAGGGAGCTTAAAGAGAAGGTTTGATAAATATCTGAATAATAATGGCTGGCTTTGAGCGTTTTATTTTTATTTCAAAGTTTATTGGATGAGACGGCTTAGATGGCCCGGCATGGCCAGGTGGTTAAAGCGCTCGACTCGCAATCTGAGGGTCGCGGGTTCGAATCCCCGTCACACCAAACATGTTCGCCCTTTTAGCCGTGGGGGCGTTATAATGTGACGGTCAATCCCACTATTCGTTGGTAAAAGAGTAGCCCAAGAGTTGGCGGTGGGTGGTGACGACTAGCTGCCTTCCCTCTAGTCTTACACTGCCAAATTAGGGACGGCTAGCGCAGATAGCCCTCGTGTAGGTTTGCGTGAAATTCAAAACAAACAAAGAAACAAACAGATGGACCAACAGGTCTCTTGTTGCCCTTATATTATAAGTAATATGTAATATCACAATGCTGTACCTTATTATAAGTTTTCTTAAAGTCAAAATAGAAAACATAGATTGCATTGCTTTCAATCAAGCAAAGACAAAAATACAAAACAGACTAAACCAATTGTAACAGACTATTTTAGTCTTTATAAAACTAAGCACGATATATAATCCCATTTATATATATATAAATAATGTCAAGCTGGTAAGACTTTGTCGAGCATATGTGTGTGTGTGTTTAATATACCGACCTTCGGAAATATTTTTCAGATATTCTTAAATTATGTGTAATGTTTTTGGTTCTCAAAATATATCATGAAATGTGGGTGAATATTTGAACTTTTCAACGTATTGAAATGAGTACCCCTAATAAGATGTAATAAATTACATATATTTTTCACCTTTATTAGCTAACCGTCCATCTAACGGTTAGTTTCATAGTATATCTTAACACGTAAAATATTTCTACCAAGTTCTAGGTTTATTTGATTCGCTGGTACTTTAGTAATATAGTATATATATAAACCGCTGAGTGTACATATAAAATTGCAGTTATAATGTTTCTGAAGCCTTTCAAAGTGAAGTCTCAATCGTTACTCAAGGGTTCGGAAAGGTTGTTAATATTAATTATAGTTTGACTTAGTTACTGAATAGCTAATTTTATGTTAATTGTTATGAGTATTCAGAGTAATAGTCACTAATACTATTAGTATTACTATTACTACTGTACTAGGCCTACTTAAGACTAACTTACCAAGTACTTTAGTGTTAGTATTACAATCATTCAATCAGATCTTTTGACATTTTTAGTTTTAGGCACTTAGCCATTTTACTACATCATCATTAGTACATGATCCAGAGCTTCAATCATTAATTTCACTTTGGATGTAACATAACATAATGTTTTGGGACAACGTGGGATGGTCCATCTCGACTGTTCCATCCTCAAAACTAAATTAAAATAGAATAAAAAGATAATAAT
>NW_013754973.1:0-1062 GCF_000517525.1 Limulus polyphemus | reverse complement strand
TACTAAAGACTTATAATGTTTACTGAAAGCTTGCCAAATTCGTGAATATACATAAATCGTATCGTGTCGGACGATGTATCGATACAATCGTGTCACGGCTTCACAATGCGATACACTTATAGGTTTGGGATGAACAAGTTTAACTCTTCCTGAAGCATGTTATCGATACAAAAACAAACTGAAGCCGTAAAAATATATTTATTTTTGTTCATTTCCTTAACACTTCAGAAAGAGCCACGAAAATATATTTATGCATATAACATTGGGCATTATGTAAAACAAGCATATTATATAATTGTCGTATCCACGAGATCATACACAGTAGAGATAGTATAGCATAGTAGAGTACAACAGAGTACAACATGGTATAGTACAGTACAGTATAGTATAGCATAGTACAGTATAGTATAGTGAGTACAATATAGTATAGTATAACATAGTACAGTATAGTATAGTAGAGTACAATATAGTATAGTATAACATAGTACAGTATAGTATAGTACAGTACAATATAGTATAGTATAACATAGTACAGTATAGTATAGTGAGTACAATATAGTATAGTATAACATAGAACAGTATAGTATAGTAGAGTACAATATAGTATAGTATAACATAGTACAGTATAGCATAGTAGAGTGCAGTACAGCACAATACAGTATAGTATAACATAGAACAGTATAGTATAGTAGAGTACAATATAGTATAGTACAGTATAGCATAGTAGAGTGCAGTACAGCACAATACAGTATAGTATAACATAGAACAGTATAGTATAGTGAGTACAATATAGTATAGTATAACATAGTACAGTATAGTATAGTAGAGTACAATATAGTATAGTACAGTATAGCATAGTAGAGTGCAGTACAGCACAATACTGTATAGTATAACATAGAACAGTATAGTATAGTAGAGTACAATATAGTATAGTATAACATAGTACAGTATAGTATAGTAGAGTACAATATAGTATAGTATAACATAGTACAGTATAGTATAGTAGAGTACAATATAGTATAGTATAACATAGTACAGTATAGTATAGTAGAGTACAATATA
>NW_013754972.1:0-2027 GCF_000517525.1 Limulus polyphemus | reverse complement strand
AAGTGAATTACTCCTTTGATGTCCCACCAAATGCAAAGCATCACTTTCTGCGGATGAAGTCCAGGTTTTGGGGTCGGAAGTGGTTTTTGTCTAGGACTGAGCAATTGTTTTTGGCGTTTAATATTCGCATCACCGGTGACAATTCTGTCCAAAAATGGTTCACGCGCATTACGTGCCAGAAGAGACTAAGCAACATTCGCACGTTGGAAACGCTAATCATCGGAGAGTTCGTGAGGCACCTAAACACCTTCTTTATGGAGTCTTCCGATATTGTTTAGATGTTTACGTATTGTTTCATGAGAGACATGCAATTTCAGGGTCATTTTACGAGTGTGCTGCCTTGGGTTATACTCAACAAGCGTCTTCAGAGCATCAATATCAATTCTAACATGTCGGTCCCTGCCATCACAGTTTTTAAGGCTAAAGTCACCCGAATGAAATTTGCTGAACCATCGTTGACACTTACGAACTTTCAAAACATTTCCATAAACTTCTTTGATATCTTTGACGCTACAGAGGCGTTGTTTCCCTTCTTGTATTCAAACAGCATTACATACCGAATGTGTCTCATGGTGTACCGTCTCTATAAGAGATTAGAATATACTAAACTTTACACATTATATAGGCTACACTAACGTGACGTTTAGGCGTTCGTTTAACAATTATACGTGATTTAAGTTTTTGTTTTTTTTGGGGGGGTAGTGAAAGTGTTCCAAAATGCGACATTAATTTCTTGGCAACCTAATATTTCCCGCAGAAAGTTGTATACGTACCCCGAGTTTGACGTTTGTAGCTTTAAGCATGTGGCCGTGCATAAGGAACAGACCCATAGAGAGAGAGAGACATTCGCGTTTATGTATATAGATAAAATCACATATTTACAGTTAACTCACCAAGAAAGTAATTATGTATATAATGAAAATAAATAGAACAAAGCAAAGTAATCTGTCTGTCTGAAACGTATCGCTCTTGTTTCTATAGCGTTCTAAATAACTTTAAACTGATTATCATTGTTTCTCTAACTTAATTATCGTGAAACCTGACACTGGAGTTTCTATAACCTTCTATTTACCCCAAAATATGAAATAAGCAACAAAACTTGACATTTTAATAATAAACAAATTATAGTAAGATTATTCCGTATCATTAATTATTTTGGCTTTTTCTTTAAGAGTGAAACATTACGATGTATAATTCTAAATCTTTTATATTTTGCTCATTAAAATTATTTGCACATACCGTAGTTAGTTTTCCGTCTGAGTCTCGAATACCCAAAGTGTGAAATTATTTTATGTTTGTGGTGCCAATCAATAGCTGGCGCCACAGTGTATTTATTATTTCGGTTATATACATATATACATACATGCTACGTCAATTATAGTAAGATTATTCCGTATCATTAATTATTTTATGTTTTTTGTTTGTGGTGCCAATCAATAGCTGGCGCCACAGTGTATTTATTATTTCGGTCATATACATATATATGTACATATACATGCTACGTCCCATTTCTTTATAATAGAACACAATTTTAAATAAACGTACTCTCCTCACAACAAGAACACTAGGACTGTACTCACGTGAGTTTTGATTGTATCTTTGTTGACGTAATTTGTAAATATGCTACTAAAAAAATGGAGTTCTTAAAACAAAACTGTTATTTTTTTCAATAAACGGTACCACTTTTAATACATAAAAAGATTACTGCTTATATCATCATAATCCGAACACTTTTCCCGTGCAGTACTTACCATAAATATCCCTCTCTTAAAGAAAATATTTATTTAATTCTAAATTTTTTTCCAATGTGGTATGCATACTACAATTAGTAATTACTGGCACAATCAACCACCCGAAGAACTGCGTTTGTACCAGATGTGTGTGATAACTAAAAATAACAATCAAATGTTACTGTCGTAATATTTCAAGCACTGTAAATTTTAGCATAAACGTTTAGCAATGTATTGCTATCCTTCAAATTACTGTTGACTTCTTTTTTATTTGTTTTTTGTTTCCCGTGAGGTTTC
>NW_013754971.1:0-6918 GCF_000517525.1 Limulus polyphemus | reverse complement strand
TTACGTCTGGTCAAGTCAGGGCAATGTCGTCATTATTGTACTTGGTCAAGTCAGGACAATGTCATCATTACGTCTGGTCAAGTCAGGACAATGTCGTCATTATTGTACTTGGTCAAGTCAGGACAATGTCATCATTACGTCTGGTCAAGTCAGGGCAATGTCATCATTATTGTACTTGGTCAAGTCAGGGCAATGTCATCTTTATTAACCGACAAGTCAGGGCAAAGCTATTATTGTACTTGGTTACGTCAGGCGTGATTAACAGGCAGCAGTATGAATAGGATGTGCTTAGAGAGCCGTCGTGTCATAAACAGCCAAAAACAGTCCTTGGGTATAAATGTCATCATAATCTTCAACTGAACCACATTAGCTAGAGAAGATCATTACCAAAAGATTTAAATGTGAAAAGGTGAGATGCAAACGCGTAGCTTAGATATCGCAGTTAAAGTTAACTCCTCGCCCGCCTTTTACAATGGTACAAGTGGTTGAGAATAGTAACCTATCCCTCCTGGACGGGATGTCATTCCATCGCTGGTTAATACTTAGCTAACAGCTGTTACCCACCTTACAGCTGGTACAAGTGGGGTAAAGTGTCTTACTCAAGAACACATCACCATCCGACTACGAGTCCAAAGAGCGAAACCACAGAACCATGCTGCCCCGGAAACCATAGTGGATTATATTCTGAACACTAGATCCATGTTGTTGAAATAATTATAACCTGGAGTAGTTTCTGGTTCTTAAAAATATATGTACGTGTTATTGGAATTTGAAATAAGTTTTTATTTATAATTACTTAGAAAGCTTGGGGGTCTTCAGTTCCCCTAGCTTTATATTATCTTTAAAGAATTGAGAGATAAAACATTGGATTAGAACCGTTAAAAGTACAACAGTGATGTTTACATCGCGGGGATCAGACTCCACTTTCCAGCATAGCGCTCCATATTAAGTCGCCGACTAGTTTTAACACCTACATTAACGACTCGTTTTTGTACCATGCACTGCCTGCAAAAACTTGCGATGGGAATCACCTCGATAAATGTTTGACGCCTGGTGAGAAAATGACTTTTTCTTTCTTCCGTTATTTATTTTAAATAAGTTCGCAGCTGCTCCTTACGTTTAGCCTGATGTAGCCTTTCTCTACGTCAGTATATCGCAGAGCGCGTGAATGTTAACTTTATCAATTCACGTGTTTTTGTTATTTTCGTTGTTGTTGTTGTTCAGACATTCTTCATTCCTCTCGTGAAGATTCTAAAAATACCTTAAAGTCTAAGCTACTAAAGAGAGTTCGTATGAAAAAAATGCATTAACAGACATTCGAATTACTCACCAGAGCACTAAAACTTGGATGTTCTCACTGACGCCACACAAAGTAAACAACAAAAACATTCAGTTCAAATGGCTTTCTTTAACTTCGAACTTTACAAATAAATACGAAAGTGTTCAGAAAGACACGAGTTTTTTTGTTTTTTTTCATTGTGCTGAAGAGAGTCTATCGTCTTAAAAGGTCAATATCCGTCCGCTGCTATCGAGGTGATTCCCTTTGTAAGTGTTAAAAGGTCAATATCCGTCCGCTGGTATCGAGGTGATTCCCTTTGCAAGTCTTAAAAGGTCAATATCGGTCCGCTGCTATCGAGGTGATTCCCTTTGCAAGTCTTAAAAGGTCAATATCCGTCCGCTGGATTTACAAATGTATATTTATATTTACTGTTTATTAGTATTCTGCTTTATTAAAAACATGAGTATAATATACCAACTAGCTAATAACCTGATATAGGAAAACAGACAGCGGTGTCTTTCTGTGTGTGCAGATATATATATATATATATATATATATATATAGATATATATATATATACGTCCCGGTTATTACCACAGACATTATCCGTTATGACAATAAATTGACAACCTGGACCTATAACGCTTCACTTCAAGTGGTGTGGTCACGTTTAGAAACAAGCATACCACTTCAATATTCAAAACAAAAGACGATATATCAAAGCAATATAGTTACATCATGACCATCGGAGACAGCCAGGTCGTTGTTGAAATTAACATTATTATATCCAACTATTATCAAGTTTACTGTTCATCGATCGACTTCTCTTACATATCTGATACGCTTTTTAACTTTGCTGATCCCCAGAATGCAAGGAATCGTAGGAGGAATTTTGTAGGAGTACAAAAACAGCCCCAAACAATGTCTGTTATGTTACAGATCCGGGAAATGGGAAGCGGCTAGAGCAAACTAGTTTGTCCCCACCCCTCGTCTGACAGATTTATTCAAGCGTCTCCACATTCACGTGATATAATCAAACAAACAATGATATTTGGGACAGACGCTCTGTTTTGTGAACTCATCTTAGCCAAGCTATTCATTACGTTTGATTAGACTAACTGAAAAGAACATACAGAAACGTCCGAAAGAGCACAGTGGGTGGGCATTGTTTCAATATTCGCGGAATTACTTAACGCTAGCTGGAATAGTTTTCTTAGTTTTACTAGCCCATCTCTTGTTAAGCGGTTTCGAGGTTAGTTGAGAAACTATGAATTCACCAAGTTACGAACGAGTGACGCTTCATATTGTAAAAAGAACATGGGTCACGTGCGCGCTTTTTTGTTGTTGTTGTTACACACCTAGTAATTAGTGGCTTCTTACTCTCAAACCTATTGGTTGGTAATGTCTTCTCAGCCACTCTTAGAATAGATGTGGAGAGAGAGGGGGGGGGGGGGTTGGCAGGTAATTACTGTTTGTGCGTGGTTTGGAACTAGAAATCTCTAAGTTGGTTGATTCCAATGTCAAGGTCATGGGTAAGGGAGGTTGGGATATTTTGGTGTGTAAAAGAACCAATATTTTGGATGCACTAATGGATAGGGGGATTGATTCACGTTATGTGTGCACGCTAACCACTAGGCCAAGCCCGAGCAGCAGTGCGTGCCATATTTTTAACATATGTTATACATATATATATATATCGCATTTTTAGAAACAAGTATACCACTTCAAGTGGTGTGGTCACGTTTAGAAACAAGTATACCACTTCAAGTGATGTGGTCACGTTTAGAAACAAGTATACTTCAAGTGATGTAGTCACGTACAGAAACAAGTATACCACTTCAAGTGGTGTGGTCACGTTTAGAAACAAGTATATCACTTCAAGTGATGTGGTCACGTTTAGAAACAAGTATATCACTTCAAGTGGTGTAGTCACGTTTAGAAACAAGTATACCACTTCAAGTGATGTGGTCACGTTAGAAACAAGTATACTAAGTTATTTATTATTATTATCAACAACTTCTGGTACTTCAACTACAAGTTTGTTGCTTGTGTTTACTTCTACAGAAATGCAGATAATTTTTCCCACCAGGGGGTGAAACTCGACACTAATCCCTGTATGAAACATCCGGGAATTTCCAATGTGATGCAATTTTTTTCCCATTAAAATTGAATGTGTTTCGGCAAGTTTGACATTGCAAAGTTCAATTATAAGCTTTAATATCTAGAGCGCTTAAGGTCTCCAATCGTTAACCATTGGAGGAAATTATTTATACTCTCCAAATATTGTTCATTTAAGTATTTTTTTTGTTTCAAAATAAAATTCACAACCAATCAAGTTTAAATCCGTAGAAAGCTATGGAATTTACAGCAGAAAAACATAAAAACAAGTTTAGAAACAAGTATACCACTTCAAGTGATGTGGTCACGTTTAGATACAAGTATACCACTTGAAGTAGTGTAGTCACGTATAGAAACAAGTATACCACTTCAAGTGATGTAGTCACGTTTAGAAACAAGTATACCACTTCAAGTGGTGTAGTCACGTTTAGAAACAAGTATACTACTTGAAGTGGTGTAGTCACGTCAATGTATAGCTGCTCAAGGTTCAATAATAGTGACGTACATAGTGTTTTAACCAATCAATGTATAGCTGCTCAAGGTTCAATAATAGTGACGTACATAGAGTTTTAACCAATCAATGTATAGCTGCTCAAGGTTCAATAATAGTGACGTACATAGTGTTTTAACCAATCAATGTATAGCTGCTCAAGGTTCAATAATAGTGACGTACATAGAGTTTTAACCAATCAAAAATATGTTGACACAGGAAGCGAGAGAGAGGGGAGGGTGAAGGTCACCTCTCACTATGTAGTTAACAAAAGTGGGTGATGTTGCCTAGCTGTATCCTCACTAGTCTATCATTTTATTGTGCACAGATAGCCCACGAGTTGCTTTGCCACGCCCGGCCCCACTATCGAAGGAGGATGGCATATTTACCTATAGATGGCGCTGTAATTGATGCCTGTAATTGCGACACGAGTGGAAGAGCTTTAAACTGTCATTTGCGATAACAAACTAGCTAATATTACAACTGTCGCTCGTGAAATCTACCCATCCATGAAAATATGAACTATTAGATATAGCATAGCCTCCAACGTATAACATAAAAACCGCTTTGTTTACACATCGCACGCTCATTTTAGTGTACTTCTCCAGGATTCGTCATTGCTGTAACCAGCTGACGAACACGTTGTATAGCTGCTCAAGGTTCAATAATAGTGACGTACATAGAGTTTTAACCAATCAATGTATAGCTGCTCAAGGTTCAATAATAGTGACGTACATAGTGTTTTAACCAATGGGGCGCGAACACAAAGGATCCGCTTTCCGACCTATATTTAACTGACCACGGCTAGCCTTTGTATGAACTATAAGCTGGATGGGATCGCTAGTTTTCTATACACATCGTTCTCAGGAAAGTTTCAATGTCAAGTTAGTTTACAAACTGATATACGTTAGCAAAGTGGGAAAATGTCGGTTTTTGTCAAACATATTCATATGAAAACGAAATTGTCATCAGTAAAAAATACATAAAGTAGTAAAAAAATAGATTAAAATATTTAAATTTAAAAATTGAAGAGTTCGTTCGTAGTTATCTGATTGCAGTCTTCAACCTTCAGTTACTTGGTTTTTAAGACTCGTAACGTAGTTAGATTAATACGTAGGATTATACACGGACTGTTCTCTACATTAAAATACTTTTTTCTTGGCGGATGAAGACTCCAGTAAGAGAGCCTAAAGCTTGGAAGTAAAAGTAATTTGTTGTAGAGAACGGTCCATGTAAAACTCTACATCTAGTTACTTGTGTTCTTGTCACTTTAAAATAATTCATCTATCACGAAAACTGAAGAATTAACTTATCTCTCGTGGATGTTTCTGGCAAACTAACATTTGGTAACGTGTTCTGGTTAAATTAGTATCGTGAATTTATATACTCGACTGATGCACTGATACTCGTTCACTGAGTAAAGACAGCAGAAATAAATGAAAGAATGAAGTGACAGTTATTAAGTAGATGAGCAAGTTGACTCATTTTTTGAGAGGCTAATTACATACCCAGTTCTGCCCTTGGTGAAAGCCCGACAGATTCGGGTGAAAGTCTACAAGTAAAAGTGAACTCTCTGTCTATAATAGGCTTTCTTTCTGCAGCTCTTATAATGCATTTTAAATGTCTTACCTTAAAAGTTTTCAGGTTATTTTAACGAGGCTGTACTACTCTGTTTTTGTTTCTCTTGAAAACGTGGAAAGCACGTGTAAGTTGGATCAAAATGAGCAAAATCTCTAGGAAGATTTTCAGTAGTGTTCATTCTTCAAGTATATTATTGTAAGACAGGGGAAGTGGGTCGTAAGTAGGGAAGTGTAGCAGTCGAGTCGAGAAACTTTGCAGAAATAGCAAAGCAGTTGCGTCACTTCTTGTTTAAAGCAGCCCATTTCACAGTAGAGATGTGGTCAAGATTTCTACTGTCTGAATTGGTACGTTTAATACATTAAATTTAATAATAATAATCTTGCATTTTGCTTCTACGCAAAGCTGTATTTTATGTCAAGAAGTAAGAAATATTCTTAAAGAAATGTTTTAATCGTGAAATACTTCTCTGATTCACGCTTAAGCACTTATTCTAACCATAGAATAAACCGGAAGTTAAATGGTGGGAATCAGAAAAGAGCGGGATACTTAAACAGCAGCAATATCAATTTTTTCCACATTGTAACTGGATATTTTATTACTGTATATCCTGGGAAACAAACCAAAAAGGCTGAAAATTTTATTTACAATCTTTGACTTGTAGAATTTTGTTGTGGTGTTCAAACTTAGCTATTTACAGTAGTTACTACAATACCGATATAGGTTTTATTCTAAAATATATCTCAATGTATGGGAAAGGTTAATATGAATTTGGTTTGCTTTTGGACTACTAAGTTAGCATGCCAAGTTTGGTCTGGATGGGTCAACTCGTTTAGGAGGAGATGCGTCCACAGACAGACAGAAAGTTTTTCTTTATATTAGATAGTTACCGCACCGGTATGGCTTAATACGTATAGCGCATATGTGAAGAACGCCCGTTCCCTAATTTTTATACTCAGCTTTGCCTCGCTTCGCTCGTGCGTAAGTAACATTAGAATCGTTTTTATTACAAGACAGTGTAAGGCTTCACAGTTTGTACACGAATCTTGTTTCCAATAAATGTATTAGTTTACGTATTGTTATTTTCATGTTTTAGAACCAATCATTGTAAAAGGACCAAGCAACAAAACAGTTGTGATTGGCGAAACGGTCGTCTTTACGTGCCTCACGAGCGGAGATCCACAGCCAAGCGTTTCCTGGCAACGGGATGGACGAAGTATACATCACAATGGTCAAGCAACTTTTCAGGTCCTTGACAGCGGTGACCTTTTACTAAAAAATGTAGGACAAGCGGATGAAGGTAGTTACCACTGCATCGCTCGCAACGACAAAGGTGTTCAGTATTCTGACCCAGCCAGCCTGGTTGTTGACGGTAAGTAATCAGTAATGATGTCAGTTTACATGTTTCTGTTGTGTAAATAAACAGTTCTTGTGACTTGTGTACGTGTTTAGT
>NW_013754970.1:0-1065 GCF_000517525.1 Limulus polyphemus | reverse complement strand
TTTGAAATTCCATAACTAGCGTTAGCTCTTAACTTGAAAAAAAAAATACATTTTTGTTTTTGTTTTAGATCAAATTCCAACACTTAATGTTTATCTCTAAGTAGATCTACTATCACTATTATTGCTATTTCTACCTGTTATTAGTATTTTGTTCATTATGATACATATTTTTTTGAAATATTTTGCTGCCTATGGTTTTATTTTAAAAGCTTATCCACAACTTAAACTTATTGATGTGTGTTTAGCACGAGTATTGTGTAAGACGCAAATCTCTGGTCCTCAGAAGAGTGGTTATTATCAAAATAAACATAATTCTTATAATCTAAACATCTCAGTTAATAGTAGTTGTACGTGTAATATTATTTGGGCCCCTATTTCAAGAATTAACAGTTTCTTCACTTCATGAAATGTTAATTATTCATGCTTTAGCAGTTTTAGTTAATTAACTTTCGTTACTAGAGTCCTTGACAAAACAGTCTTCTTATAATATCTGTGATAAATCAAATTATTTCTGTAGTTCCAACTTTTTTATTCTGTTCCTAAGTATGATCACTGCCCTATAAAATGGAAATAGTTAAAGAATAAACATTTTTGTTTCAATTACGACTAACTTGTCTGTAAAATATTGTAAACAATGTATAGGAAATCAGTTAAATCAAATACTGCAAACATCTACAACAAAAATGTGAAGAAGACATTAAACGGATGTAGGCTCATTAACAAAAAAGAGGGCACTTTTCAAGCATAGTAAGACATTCCTTTTTTTTTTTGGCGGGAGGAGGGGAGTAAAAGAAGACTATGGGAATTGTGGGCTACCTCTGGCACACTTAAGATAAAATCCTCAAGAAATAAACAGATCCTCTTTGACTACTGTTTAATTGGTTTTATAAACACTTTTATGATCTGAAACTAAACAAAGAATTTTCCATATTAACACTTAATAGCATGTTACAATTATTATTATTTTACTGTAAAGTCATAAAAGACCCTGTGTTACATTTATTTTAAACCAGAATTTTTTTTTCTTTCCTAATAACTCGCAACAAGCAAGGTGTGGAACCAGTG
>NW_013754969.1:0-1062 GCF_000517525.1 Limulus polyphemus | reverse complement strand
TAACTCTAAGACACCCTCGCTAGAAACCAGACAAGGACCTTAATAACTCTAAGACACCCTCGCTAGAAATAAGACAAGGACCTTGATAACTCTAAGACACACTCATATATAAACGCATTTTTCAAGTAAAGATCCTGCTAACTTCAAGAAACCTTCATATAAAACATATTTTTTAAGCATTAACCCTGCCAACTCCCAAAAAGGTACCACGGTGGGTCAGTAATATGTCTAAGGACTTACAGCGCTAAAATGCGGGGTTCGATTCCCCGCAGTGGACGAATCAGATAGTCGAATGCGGCTTTGCTTTTAAACAAACTCTCAAATATGAGTTACTCGAGCAAAATGTTAGAGCTTGACAATAACATTCTTTCTTGCTGTTCCGGTAAACAGAAGCCAGCAAAAACTTCCATTAGAGACAAACACGAAATAAAAGTATATATACATGTTCTACGACGTGTCTAATAGAAAATATTTACTTCTGAGTAGTAACCGATTTGTCAACATAAGTGTATTTCTCATAGAACAAATAACGTGTCGAATTACAGCAATGCACCTTCCAGTAAAAAGCCTCTGCTATTTCTAAGAAGAAAATTGAAGATGTTTCTTTCTCCAAATCATTCGAAACATTGTAAGATTTGTTATTCAAGATTTGTATACAGAAACATAGCAATTGAATAGAGTTGTTTAAACATTTCTTTAACAACAAGTAAAAGCTTGGAATAGTCTATTCTTTCATTGGGGGGGGGGGGTCTGTGAGCCAGACTAGTTTCGTAGAATTTCACTCCTCATCAGTAACCCTGGACACTACCACCAATGAAACTTCTGACCAAACCAAGCCTTTATAGTAGTGGTGTATTTAAGTGTTTTACACTCACAAATGCAATCTGTGGGTCGTGGGTTCCAATCCCCATTACACCAAACATGCTCGCCCTTTCAGCCGTGGGGCGTTATAATGTGACGGTAAATCCCACTATTCGTTAGTAAAAGAGTAGCACAAGAGTTGGCGGTGGGTGATGATGACTAGCTGCCTTCCCTCTAGTCTTACACTGTTAAATTAGGGAC
>NW_013754968.1:0-1063 GCF_000517525.1 Limulus polyphemus | reverse complement strand
GTTCTGAGGCACCAATAAGAGAAATGTCAGTCATCGTGTTCTGAGGCACCAATAAGAGTAATGTCAGTCATCGTGTTCTGAGGCACCAATAAGAGAAATGTCAGTCATCGTGTTCTGAGGCACCAATGAGAGAAATGTCAGTCATCGTGTTCTGAGGCACCAATAAGAGAAATGTCAGTCATATCGTGTTCTGAGGCACCAATAAGAGAAATGCCAGTCATCGTGTTCTGAGCCTTATGGAAAGAAATATATTGATTTGAATCAATGAATCAGTATTTGGATATTGATTTAAAATGCTAAGTTTAGTAATAAATAATTTGTAAAAGAAGGACAATTTATCATAGATTATAAAGAAAATGTTTTTCTATATTTCTTATATAGTTTTGCTGTGGGACAAACGATATCATGACAGCCCTTATCCTAACGTTTCTAACAGTACTCAGAGTAAGTATATGTTAAAAGTGTGAACTTACAGAATGACGTGCACGTTAAACAGTAAAATATTCCTTATTCTAGACAGTTGTCGAATTGCGAAGAGATAGCAGACTGAAATTTGCTTTGAAAAAAATATTTAATCTAAATATTAAATGTATAACGGTATTATTTATACCTGTCGTCTAAACGTTCACTTGTATTACATGTGTTATCTGTTGTTTGGATACATTTTAATGTTGGCTGTGTTTTTCCATACAGTGAAATAGTTAAAAATAGTTGATCTTTTTTATTCCTAACGATGTTTACTGACCTAACTCTATTTCAGTTGTACACAGTGATTTGCGTTTTTTCATATTACAAGAAGGCAAAACGGTCTGGCGTGACGTCACTTCCGACAAGTAAGTACAGAATTTTGAACTATTATTTGCTAGTTTTTATATTAGAGAATATACCATTAAAAATACCTCAAGAGGCATCATTTTAAATAGCGATTATGGTTTATACAGATCAAATAAAGAATGACTATCATATCACTTTCAGTGGTGTAATATCAGGGTTATTGTGGATTGTCATATCACTTTCAGTGGTGTAATATCAGGGTTATTGTGGATTGTCATATCGCTTTCAA
>NW_013754967.1:0-1064 GCF_000517525.1 Limulus polyphemus | reverse complement strand
TATAGATATATATATAGTAAATATAGATACAGTTAAAACTTTTATCAGAGTGGTCTAATTATTACTCCGCTGTAAATATAGATACAGTTATCACTAGGGTGCAGACGAGGTTAATTTGTCTTTTCCTATAAACTTCTGTATAATTTGGATACATCTATAATATACTTGATGTGTTTGCCACTAATGACGACACACTATATAGTTCATATAACTCATTGTATTCATAATACGTTTTCTAGAGAAAATTGTACCAAATCCTAGTTTGTCAAACCTTTATAGATTCTCAGCTAAATTATCAAATATATATAGTGACTATCAAATAGTATTTTTTTTGTGTTTCTTATCTCAAACAAAATTACTGCTGTTCTACGATATCATCGGGAAAAAAAAATCCTACAATTCTGTGAGTTGAAAATATTAAAGTTTTCTAAGCTCTAGACAAATATGTCGAAAATAATTTTAATAAATTATGACACATAACATACTAGTTATATACGATATAGTTTGAGAAATTTGTAAATCTTAATTTTGTAATACTTTAAATTTATCAATAAATTGATATGATTTTTACTCTGTTTGTGTGGTGAAGTATTCGTAATTCTATTGTGAATTTTATAGCAAGTAAACAATCCTTGTATTGTTTTCAGCTCTATTTTTAATATTTTATTTTTATGTTTGTTTGCTAGAGAGCGCATGACACAATATCTATAAATCTAGTTAACAATCCAGATGTTTTGGGTGGTATGTATAAATAAGAATATGATATAAATAAGAAACGCAATGAAGCATTTAATCCAAGAGTAATGAATGAGTAATCAGTAAGTTATTAAGTTGAATGTCAGTTAGGAGTTACAAAGTGATAGTCTACTCCTGCGATTCAGTTAGTTAGTCAGCATGGTTAATTTCAGATCAATTATTTTGAAATTCTACAAGTAGATACCATAATTTTTGGATTATTTTCAAACATTATTTATCAAGTGTATTGTAACAAGTGTTATGGAAAAACAAACTAATTCAAAATTGTTATGGTTTAAGAAAACATAAAACTATAGCTTTAAAAATCA
>NW_013754966.1:0-1065 GCF_000517525.1 Limulus polyphemus | reverse complement strand
GTGTTACCTTTCAATTTAAATACATAAACTTGTGTTATCTATGTAATAAGATCGTGTTCTGTCACTGTTATGATTTCTTTATGACCTATTTGTTTGTGAATTCCAATTTTATTTGTATTAGAGTTTGTTTAATTGGGGTTTAGTATATTGATTTTTTATTTTGCTTTACCGTAATACTTTTATTGTTTAATTGCTTATAATTTTATTTTTGTATAATTCAATTTATTTGTTATTTGTAATTTTATATTATGTCTTATCTTTTGTTTCATAGATCTTTTTTGAAGAGTAAGGTGAGGGGGCCCATCAGTGGTTCAGCGGTAACTTTACGGCCTTACAGTGCTAAAACAAAACAAACAAACTTTATAGTAAAATACTTTTAGTAGTGTTATTTCATATAAGGTTATATCGTATTGTTTTATTTTTGCTTTGTCTATTTTATATCAGCAGTTTTACGTGTCCATGAATGGACATGCACTAAAATGTAAGTAGAAACTAAGATTCACTATCTATTCAGCTTTAAAATGAGCTAAGATGAAGTGAAGAGAAAGTAGTAGTAGATTTATACCTTTCTAGAAGTATTAATACATATAGAGAATACAAAATATATTCAGTTTCATACACGTTGCTTGAGAACCTAGAAATCATTTATAATCGCGTACAACATTGCTCTGAGAGGTTGTTTATATTGCGGGTGTCAGACTAGGCTCTCTCTTCTATCTTGATGAGATCGTATGGTAGTAGCTTGCATTTTACCGTTGGAAATTACATGCACCATTGATACATGGAGTAGAACACTGGGTCACCTAAGAATATGCTAATGCTTCTTTGGCTGGAGCTTCTCCAACTGGACTTCTAAGGATTTTAAGGGCCAGGGAATCAGTGGTCATAGTACATGAGGTAAACAGTTAGCCTTATAAGAAAATTATATTCAAATTTTCGCTTAATATTGGTTCCATTAATAATATTGGTTAAATATTTAATATATTTATTTATTTATTTATCATATATATATAACTAATGCTAGCTTAACATATGGGATTAGGACTAAACCAAATCCCTTAAGCT
>NW_013754965.1:0-1065 GCF_000517525.1 Limulus polyphemus | reverse complement strand
ACCTTTGATAAAGTATGTGGATTACTCACTACTGACCTTTGATAAAGTATGTGATTACTCGCTACTAACCTTTGATAAAGTATGTGGAGTACTCACTACTGACCTTTGATAAAGTATGTGGATTACTCACTACTGACCTTTGATAAAGTATGTGGATTACTCGCTACTAACCTTTGATAAAGTATGTGGATTACTCACTACTGACTTTTGATAAAGTATGTGGATTACTCACTACTGACCTTTGATAAAGTATGTGGATTACTCGCTACTAACCTTTGATAAAGTATGTGGAGTACTCACTACTGACCTTTGATAAAGTATGTGGATTACTCACCTCTGATCAGGTAGGGAAGTACTGATAACAGACTTCTAATCAAATAGAAGAGTACTCATTTCACATCCTTGATCAGGTAGGAGAGTACTTACCACAGACCTCAGATCAGGTATTTGGCTACTAGCTATGTACCTATGATCAGGTAAGAGTTAAATCACTTCTGATCAGGTAGGGTATAACTCATTACAAACCTCAAATGGTTTTTGCGGTACAGGACAGTAAGTACCGTGTGTTTTCCATTCACTTGGTTAATTTTTCTGATATTCCTGTTTTTCTTTCAGCTCAGTTTCGATGTGGAAAGTAGTTAAAGAAGCATATCTTAACTTTGCTTTTTTTTTCTTTTTGGCTGATACCTGCTGACTGGCTGCTTTCCCTCTGATCAGTTGTTTAAAATTAGGGACGGCGGCAGATAGCTTTAGCAGGTATGCCATACTTTTGAAATATAAAATATAGAAACACATTCGAATTCTTTTTTACGTTTTTCTTTGTTTGTTTTAGAACAAAGCCCCATTGGACTATCTGCTGTGTTCACCGCGGAGAATCGAAACCCGAATGTTAGCGTTATAGGTCCGTAAGTTTACTGCTGTCTCACCGGGAGGGTGGACGTCTTCTAGTTTATGTAATCCTTTCTGAAACTAGCCATAACTGTAATCTAAACTGCGGGCTTAAGCTACTATTCTGGTTAACAGGGTTGAACAGTTTTAGACCTATGCTCCTTTTCGATGACGAGG
>NW_013754964.1:0-2240 GCF_000517525.1 Limulus polyphemus | reverse complement strand
CAAGAGTATCATATTTATTTATTTAATTAATTCAACAATTCATTCCTGTCGTTATAAGAGTATCATATTTATTTATTTAATTAATTCAACAATTCATTCCTGTCGTTACAAGAGTATCATATTTATTTATTTATCTAATTAATTCAACAATTCATTCCTGTCGTTATAAGAGTATCATATTTATTTATTTAATTAATTCAACAATTCATTCCTGTCGTTATAAGAGTATCATATTTATTTAATTAATTCAACAATTCATTCCTATCGTTATGAGAGTATATTTATTTAATTCATTCAACAATTCATACCTATCGTTATAAGAGTATCATATTTATTTTGCTCCTCCAGAGAAAGGGAAATATAGCTGATGAAAAAATTATTCAATTTTTTACACAATAGAAAAATTGAGTAGCTGGACCCGGCCTAAATAAATGTGGTTTGAAATATTTAGTCTTAAGTACGAGACTCAGCGTTTCAGGCCTTTAACACTCGGCTAATCGTTATGAACTAACACAAAATGACATTAAAAAAAGATCCGTTTATTATCATCCGTAGTGAATGGGCTGTTGGAACATTTCGAGAACGAGAAAGTTAAATTTATTGTTTCTTGCACAATTTGGCTACAGTGATTTCACAGATTGATTTCGTTTTATGGGAGCTACTGTTCTTTTTTTTTTTTTCTCCAACATAGCTCTCTCTATATAACAGTTTTCATTCGAAAGTTATTGAGTGCAATTTCCAGTTTTAGCGCTTTTTTAAAGACTAGTTTTGCACTCGTATGCTTAAGATATATTTTACAACCATTTAACTACCAGTAGTTAAGCCTATTTTGGTATCTATAAATCAGAATGTCACACTAAGATTAAGTGCAGTATAAAAGTGGTAAGGCTTACTTGACTGATACAAAACTTTACTATTTTGTAGTAGGAGAGATAATCTTTTCCTGTGGATTTTGTTTTCTTTCTTTGTGGAATAGACGAACAATTTTTATGTATACGTTTGGTGTTTTTCACTTAACATGAATCTGTTTGTATTAGTATTGCTGTAATTAATTTTCATTGCTATAATGAAAATCTGTGTTGTTGTTAAAACAGTAGAAGCAAGTTATAAACAGAATAGTAAGTTCGTGTCGCTTCATATTACAGTTACTTCACTCTCTGAATAGTGATCCGTTTAAATAATTATAATAAATATTGTTTTTAATTTATAATGTGAAGTTTACATTACCTATATCATTGTTACAAGTATGTTTACAATACCTATATCATTGTTACAAGTATCTTTACAACACCTATATCGTTGTTACAAGTATCTTTACAATACCTATGTCATTGTTACAGTATCTTTACAATACCTATATCATTGTTACAAGTATCTTTACAATACCTATACCATTGTTACAGTATCTTTACAATACCTATATCGTTGTTACAAGTATCCTTACAATACCTATATCGTTGTTACTAGTATCCTTACAATACCTACATCGTTGTTACAAGTATATTTACAATACCTATATCGTTGTTACAAGTATCTTTACAATACCTATACCATTGTTACAAGTATCTTTACAATATATACATCGTTGTTACAGTATCTTTACAATAGCTATATCGTTGTTACAAGTATATTTACAATAACTATATCGTTGTTACAAGTATCTTTACAATATCTACATCGTTGTTACAGTATTTTTACAATACCTATACCATTGTTACAAGTATGTTTACAATACCTATACCATTGTTACAAGTATCTTTACAATATCTACATCGTTGTTACAGTATCTTTACAATACCTATACCATTGTTACAAGTATCCTTACAATACCTATATCGTTGTTACTAGTATCCTTACAATACCTACATCGTTGTTACAAGTATCATTACAATAGCTATATCGTTGCTACAAGTATCTTTACAATAGCTGTATCGTTGTTACAAGTATATTTACAATATCTCTATCGTTGTTACAACTATCTTTACAATACCTCTATCGTTGTTACAAGTATCTTTACAATAGCAATATCGTTGTTACAAGTATCTTTACAATACCTCTATCGTTGGTACAAGTATCTTTACAATAGCTATATCGTTGTTACAATTATATTTACAATAGCTATATCGTTGTTACAAGTATCTTTACAATATCTATATCGTTGTTACAAGTATCTTTACAATATCTATATCGTTGTTACAAGTATCTTTACAATACTTATATCGTTGTTACAAGTATCTTTA
>NW_013754963.1:0-1129 GCF_000517525.1 Limulus polyphemus | reverse complement strand
GTCCATTTTGGCATCGATGTAAGACTTTCCTCATAATTCAATACAAAGATGTAAAAACAATTTTTTTCAATATTTCGGCAAAAACATGGCTATAGCCTTGGCTTTTCGGTGAAAACAGATTTTTTTTTGGAAATGAAAAAAATTGCTCTTTTGACACAGAATCAATAGAGAAATAAAGGATAGTACTCATTTCGTAATCAATCTAATAGTTGGGACATTATAGCATTAACGAAGAGTATTATGTCCAGTGAAAAGCAAACACAAATTAAATTTCACTAAACCAGAGTGAAAAGAATCCAAAAATTGGAGTATATTTCATAAGACGAGGTCAAGGCCTTTTAAATATGCGGATTTTGTTTGAATAATCTTATTTTCAAAGCTATTCGTTGTTTACAATATGACTGAAAACATAAAAAAAAAGAGTAAAATCGAAGCTAACAGAAATTTTGATAACAGATTATAAAATAACTATTGGGAATTTTGATGAAAGGATATTCATTTTGAAAGTCTTATATCGATGGCATCTTTGTATTGAATTATGAGGAAAAACTATTTTTTTCAAATATTCGGCAAAAACATGGGCTATAGCCTTGGCTTTTGGGTGAAAATATGATTTTTTTTGGAAATGAAAAAAGTGCATTTTTGATGCGGAATTGATAGAAAAATATCAAACAGTACTTATTTCGTAATAAATCTAAAAGTTGGGACATTGTAGCATTAACGCAAAATATTATATCCCGTGAAGAGCTAAAAATTGTGAAATTTCTCTAATTCAGAGTAAAAAGAATCCAATAAATTGGAGTATATTTAATAAGACGAGGTCAAGGCCTTTTAAATATGCGGATATTGTTTGAATAATCTTATTTTTAAAGCTATTCTTTGTTTACAATATGACTGAAAAACATAAAGAAACAGTAAAATCGAAGCTCACCGAAATTTTGATAACAGATTATAAAATAACTATTACGAATATTGATGAAAGGATATCCATTTTGAAAGTCTTACATCGAGGGCATCTTTGTATTGAATTATGAGGAAAAACAATTTTTTTCAAAATTTCGGCAAAAACATGGGCTATAGCCTTGGGTTTCCGGTGAAAATATGATTCTTTTTTTTGAAATTAAAAAAA
>NW_013754962.1:0-1064 GCF_000517525.1 Limulus polyphemus | reverse complement strand
CTTTAGGAAATAAAAATATATTTAAAAATAATGATAGAAATCAAAGTTGGGCCGTCCCTAACTTATCATTGAAAACTAGAGGGAAGGCAGCTAGTCATCAACACCCATCGCCAACTCTTGGGCTACTCTTTTATTAACGAACAGTGGGATTAACCGTCACATTATTAAGCCCCCACGGCTGAAATGGCAAGCAGGTTTGGTGGGACGGGGATTCGAATCCGCGACCCTTAGATTGCGAGTCGAGCGCCCTAACCACCTGGCCATGCCGGGCCGTCCGATTCTTTGGCTTATTACAAAACGACTGATATGTTTGAGAGTTTATTGGGTTGGGAAACAAAGGTCAAGTTAGCCAAGTAATGAATGACCAAACTATCCTGTGGTCAAACGAAGGGGAAACTAAGAAATTGGGTAAAACATAAACACGTTTTATTTACACGATGAGAGCGCTGTATACATCCACATAAAACATTATTCTTTGGATGTATACAACGCTCTCTGTGAGTTAAGCTAAATATCTGAAAAACAGCAAATCGTATTCTGTTATATATCATATTTAGCTTATTTACTTTCACGCCACCTTGTGGCAAGATGCATACATTGCTCATGAACAGCTGAAATAAAGCATACATAATATCATTCGTGAAATAAATCGAGCAACAGAAGATGACGTTATCATAAATCAGAATAACCTCGTGTTTACCTTATATAGCAAGATTTTAGTTCGTGAAATTTCACATTACGTTAAACGAAATTAGCCTGAACAACATCGAACAGAGAATACAAATTACAATAACTGTATAGCAACGAATATTGATATATATATATAGTTATACTTATTTTAAATAAGAACTTAAGACGTAAAATATAGAAGTATGTATAACAACATGTCAACAAGACTATAGCTGCTATATCCAATGCCGACGAAGCCTTTCGCATAATACCAAGGCTCATCAGGGAGGCTGGAATATACGACATACATAGTAGTGGTTTAGGCGCTATCTGTATTATCAGATTGATTGACCAGCAACTTTTACGGTGTGAATATTATCAGATTGCTTGACCGG
>NW_013754961.1:0-1065 GCF_000517525.1 Limulus polyphemus | reverse complement strand
CCAGACAATGTGGGAGAGTTAAGAAGTTTCTTGGGACTCTGTACTTATTGCCGGAAGTTTGTGAAGGTCTTTGCAACTATAGCTGCTCCTCTACATGATTTGACCAAAAAAGGCCAGAAGTTTGAATGGACAGTTTCTTGCTAGCATGCTTTCAAGACATTGAAATAAAAATTGGCCTCAGCCCCACTTTTAAAGCTTCCAGATCCCTCACTGCAGTACATACTGGATTGTGATGCTGGCAATGTCGGAATTGGAGGAGTGTTGTCTCAGAAAGTGGGCGAAAACGAACATGTGGTGGCCTACTTCAGTAGGGTTTTGAGTAGACCAGAGAGGAACTACTGTGTAACATGGAGGGAACTCCTTGCTATAGTAAAGAGTCTGACATATTTCCATCCTTACCTCTATGGGGCTAGGTTTACCATCAGGACAGACCATGCTGCATTACCCTGGTTAAGATCATTAAAGAACCCAGAGGGACAACTGGCACATTGGATCGGAAAAATAGACCAGTATAATTATGATATTGAATATAGACAAGGAAAATCTCATGGAAATGCCGATGGACTGAGCCTAAGACCCTGCAAAAATGACTGCAGACATTGCTGCAAAAGAGATGTTGAATTAACCAGGTGCCATCAAGTTGAAGTCAAAGTGACTGAAGGAGTTGATGATGATGATATAGATATTAAAGCAGAGCAGGAGAAAGATCAAGATTTGAAGCCAATAACTGATTTTCTAAAAGCAAGTGTTTTGCACCCTGCTTGGGAGAAGGTGTCTAGTCTAAGCTCTGTGACAAAGAACTATTGGGCACAATGGGACCAGTTGAAGCTTGAAGATGGTATTCTTCTCCGGAGATGGGAAACTGCAGATGGGAAAGTGATGACCTAGCAAACAGTTATACCGAGAAAGTTACGGGAAGTTGTGCTGCGTCAATCCCATGATAGTTTAACAGGAGGACATCTCGAAATTAAGAAGACATTGAGTCACCTACGACAAAGATTTTACTGGATGGGTATGAGGGAAGAATGGTGCAGGACCTGCAGTACATGTTGTGCTAAAAGGGGG
>NW_013754960.1:0-1065 GCF_000517525.1 Limulus polyphemus | reverse complement strand
CTCGCCACTCGGTAACTCTTTACCCTAACAATCGTGGATCAACTTCTTTCCTAAAAAATATATCTATTTTCAGTTAATTTTTCAATATGATTAATATAAACAGATATACCATAGCAGCATGACTTAAACTACTATACAAGAAAAATAAAAGTCACGTATATCCCATGCAGTTTTCCAGAAGCAACTTTTCTAACGCTTATAGAAAAGCCCTATTGGCCAGTACTAAATACAACCTCTACATAAAATGGCAGTTACTATAATAAGCACCACCCACATTCATATTGTAAAATCCAGAGAACAGCGTTTCATCACGTGCTTTCTTTATCATCCTATGATTTGTGAAATGGGAGATACAGCAATTGGAATAATTGGTACTGAAATTGACACTTTCGACTAGGATTGGCTAAAAGTTTTACAACTGAGATTTAACATGCCCAGACGCAGTTTTACAAAGAAAACAGACTAAAAAAAGGTTTAGATACCAATCATAGATGACAGAACCAGTGCTGAGGTGAAAGGAAATATCTTAAAAAATTTTTGAAAAAAACAGTTCTTCCTAGAGGGCGCTTATTTACAGTCTAAAACGTATTTTAGAAATTTTTTCATTAAATTCCTCTTTAAACTTCATTAAAGAATACAATTTTGTACAAATAATTATATTTTATGCTACTATTAATAAAAATAAAATCAGAAATATATTAAAAGATAAGTTCTCTATCATTTTTTCAATTCACAAATGCACACTTGCATTGCCTACTAAGAAAGTTAGTACCGTAGTCATCGGTTTAAGTCAAGTCGATGGTCAATGTATCCTCCTTGTGTAAAAGACAATAGATCATCCTTTAATGAATCTAATTCGCTTTTAAATTTACTAATGTTTTCCATTTGTAGTCTCTCTTCTTGTTTATTTTTTTCTCCTCTAATACCTGTTGTAATCTCTCTTGTTTATTTTGTTGTTCGAGCTGCCACTGCTGTTGTCTCTCATCTTGTTTCTTTTCTTTTTCCTCCAACAACTGCTGTAATCTCTCTTGTTTATTTAATTGTTCGAGCTGCCACTGTTGCAGA
>NW_013754959.1:0-1107 GCF_000517525.1 Limulus polyphemus | reverse complement strand
TATTTGTTTTAGAGCGACATTGAGATATCTACAATGTCTACGTTACGATCCATTTGTTTTAAAGCCACCTTTAGATATGTACTCTGTCTATTTTATGGTCTATAAGTCTTAGACCAACATTGTGATATATACTTTTCTACTTTACAATCTATTTGTTTTAGAGCCACATTGAGATATCTACTGTGTCTACTTTACGATCTATTTGTTTTAGAGCGACATTAAGATATCAACAATGTCTACTATACGATCAATTTGTTTTAAAGCCACATTGAGATATATACTTTTTATATTTTATGGTCTATATGTTGTAAAGCAACATTGAGATATCTGATGTGTTTATTTTACAAAATATTTGTTTTAGAGCCACATTGAGATATCTACTGTGTGTACTTTATGATTTATTTGTTTTAGAGCCACAATGAGATATCCACTGTGTCTTTTTTTCGATCTATTTGTTTTAGAGCCACATTGAGATATCTACTGTGTATACTTTATTACTTATTTGTCTTAGAGCCACATTGAGATGTATACTTTGTTTACTTTATACTCTACTTGTATTAGAGCCATATTGAGATATATACTGTGTCGACTTTATGATTTCTTTGTTTTAGATCTACATTGAGATACCTACTCTGTCTACATTACGAATTATTTGTTTTAGAGCCACATTGAGATATCTACTGTGTCTACTCTATGATTTATTTGTTTTACAGCCACATTGAGATATATACTCTGTTTACTTTATACTCTACTTGTCTTAGAGCCACATTGAGATATATACTGTGTCTACTTTATGATTTCTTTGTTTTAGATCTACATTGAGATACCTACTCTGTCTACATTACGAATTATGTGTTTTAAAGCCACATTGAGATATCTACTGTGTTTATTTTACGAAATATTTGTTTTAGAGCCAGATTGAGTTATCTACTGTGTCTACTTTATGACTTATTTGTCTTAGAGCCACATTTAGATATACTCTGTTTCAACTTTACGATCTATTTGTTTTAGACCAACATTGAGATATCAACAATGTCTACTGTACGATCAATTTGTTTTAAAGCCACATTGAGATATAAACTCTGTCTATTTTATGATTTATAACTC
>NW_013754958.1:0-1659 GCF_000517525.1 Limulus polyphemus | reverse complement strand
TTAATGTCATCATACACGAAGTTGTTGTTTGTAGCTATTATCATACAATGTGTCCACCTTAGTTCTAGTGTCATCATACACCAATTTGTTGTTAATAGCTATTATCGTACACAATGTCCACCTTAGTTCTAGTGTCATCATATACCAAAATGTTGTTTATAGCTATTATCATGCAATATGTCCACCCTAGTTCTAGTGTCATCGTACACCAAGATGATAGTTCTAGTGTCATCATACACCAATTTGTTTTTTATAGCTATTATCGTACACTATGTCCACCCTAGTTCTAGTGCCATCATACACCAATTTGTTGTTTATAGCTATTATCGTACACTATGTCCACCCTAGTTCTAGTGTCATCATATGTTGTTTATAGCTACTATCATACAATATGTCCACAATATGTGCACCCTAGTTTTAATGTCATCATACACCAAGTTGTTGTTTGTAGCTATTATCATACAATATGTCCACCTTAGTTCTAGTGTCATCATACACCAAGTTGTACTTTGTAGCTATTATCCTACAATATGTGCACCGTAGTTCTAGTGTCATCGTACACCAAGTTGTTGTTTGTAGCTATTATCATACAATATCGTTGTTTGTAGATATTATCATACAATATATCCACCCTAATTCTCGTGTCATCATACACCAAGTTGTTGTTTGTAGCTGTTATCATACAATATGTTCATCCTAGTTCTAGTGTCATTGTATATTGTTTGTGGCTATTATCATACAGCTTCTCCACCATAGTTCTGGTGTCATCATACACCAATTTGTTGTTTATAGCTATTATCGTACACTATGTCCACCCTAGTTGTAGTGTCATCATATGTTGTTTATAGCTACTATCATACAATATGTCCACCCTAGTTCTTGTGTCATCACACACCAAGATATTGTTTATAGCTATTATCATACAGTATGTCCACCCTAGTTCTAGTGTCATTAGGTTGTTTAAATCTATTATGATACAATAATTAAACCCTAATTCCAGTGTCATCATACACCAAGATGCTGTTTATAGCTATTATCATGCAATATGTCCACCCTAGTTCTAGTGTTATCATATGTTGTTTATAGCTATTATCATACAATATGTCCACCCTTGTTCTAGTGTCATTATATATTGTTTATTGCTATTATCATACAATATGTCCACCCGAGTTCTAGTGTCATTATATATTGTTTATAGCTATTATCATACAATATGTCCACCCCAGTCGTAGTGTCATCACACACCAAGTTGTTGTTTATAGCCATTATCATAAAATATGTTAACCTTAGTTCCAGTGTCATCATATGTTGTTTATAGCTATTATCATACAATATGTCCACCCTAGTCGTAGTGTCATCATACAGTAAGATGTTGTTTGTAGCTATTATCATACAATATGTCACCCTAGTTCTGGTGTCATTATGTATTGTTTATAGCTATTATCATACAATATGTCTACCCTAGTTTTAATGTCATCATACAGCAAGTTGTTGTTTGTAGCTGTTATCATACAATATATCCACCCTAATTCTAGGGTCATTGTATATTGTTTGTGGCTATTATCATACAGCTTGTCCACCATAGTTCTAGTGTCATTGTATATTGTTTGTGGCTATTATTATACAGCTTGTCCACCATAGTTCTAGTGTCATCATACA
>NW_013754957.1:0-1489 GCF_000517525.1 Limulus polyphemus | reverse complement strand
TGAGTATGGTGGTCATAAATTCTGTAACTAGACTTACACCTAGTTGTTCATGGAGTAGTTGTGCCAAGTAAGGCTAAAGATGAGTATGGTGGTTATAAATTAAGGAACTAGATCTACACCTAGGTGTTCGTGGAGTTGTTGTACCAAATAACGCTAAAGATGAGTATGGGTTATACATTCAGTAACTAGAGTTACACATAGGTTTTAATTGAGTAGTTGTGCCAGGTAAAGCTAAAGATGAGTATGGTGGTTATAAATTCGTAACTAGAGTTACACCTAGGTATTCGTGGAGTTGTTGTACCAAATAACGCTAAAGATGAGTATGTTGGTTACAAGTTCTGAAACTAGAGATGTAACTAGGTATTCGTGGAGTTGTTGTACCAAATAACGCTAAAGAGAGTATGGTGGTTATATATTCGGTAACTAGAGATACACCTAGGTGTTTATGGAGTAGTTGTACCAAGTAAGGATACAGATGAGTATAGTGGTTATAAATACTGTAACTAGAGTTAACCTAGGTGTTCCTGGAGTTGTTGTACCAAATAATGCTAAAGATGAATATGGTGGTTATAAATTCGGTAACTAGAATTACAACTAAGTGTTAATGGAGTAGTTTTACCAAATAACGCTAAAGATGAATATGGTGGTTATAAATTCGGTAACTAGAGTAACACCTATGTGTTCATGGAGTAGTTGTACCAAGTAAGGCTAAAGATGAATATGGTGGTAATAAATTCGGTAACTAGAGTTACACATAGGTATTCGTGGAGTTGTTGTACCAAATAACGCTACAGATGAGTAAGGTGGTTACAAATTCGGTAACTAGAGTTACACCTAGGTGTTCGTGGAGTTGTTGTACCAAATAACGCTAACGATAAGTATATTCGTTATAAATTCGGTAACTAGAGTTACACCTAGGTGTTCGTGGAGTTGTTGTACCAAATAACGCTAAAGATGAGTACGTTGGTTACAAATTCGGTAACTGGAGTTACACCTAGGTGTTCGTGGAGTTGTTGTACCAAATAACGCTAACTATGAGTATGGTGGTTATAAATTCGGTAACTACAGTTACACCTAGGTGTTCATGGAGTAGTTGTGCCAGGTAATGCTAAAGATGAGTATGGTGGTTATAAATTCGGTAACTAAAGTTACACCTAGGTATTATTGGAGTTGTTGTACCAAATAACGTTAAAGATGAGTATGTTGGTTACAAATTCGGAAACTAGAGTTACACCTAGGTGTTCGTGTAGTTGTTGTACCAAATAACGCTAAAGATGCGTATGGTGGTTACAATATCGGTAACTAGAGTTACAGCTAGGTGTTCGTGGAGTGGCTGTACCAAATAACGCTAAAAATGAGTATGGGGTTATAAATTCGGTAACTATAGTTAAACCTAAGTTTTCCTGGAGTAGTTGTACCAAGTAAGGCTAAAGATGAGTATGGTGGTTATAAATTCTGTAACTAGAGTTACACCTAGGTGTTCATGGAG
>NW_013754956.1:0-1065 GCF_000517525.1 Limulus polyphemus | reverse complement strand
AAACGATTTAAACACTTCAAAATTATCTAGATATAGAGACTTCAAAAAACGACATTCCAAATGCACCAACATGGACTATGACTGGAGATACATACATAAGAAATAATTAACTCAAGACGTAATTGGAAATTTGCAAAATCAGGGGTATGTTGAGAATCACGTAGAAAAAACAATTGTTTGTAAAGCTAAATAACCTCATGCATTTTCCAAATCTTCAAATTTCCCATCCACTACTAAAAGAATTTAGAGTGACAAAATCAGAAAAGGCTGTCCCTAAGGTTCTATTTCATATACAATTAGAATTGTTCTTCTGTTGTTTGCACCATAGCAATTCTTGTTGTCCTAAACAGCTAATATAAGTACTATTCAGAATATAGAGAATGGAGAGACAAAACACGTAGAACAAAAACTAATTATAAAAAGTGATATCTTCCTGTAACTCTAAACCATAAAAAAATCGCGTAAATATGTACATTTAACACGTAAACGACGAAAAAAAAGATTTAGCTGTAAATACTATAAAAACAATTGATACCCAAAGAAAACATGGTATAATGTACTTACAGAAATACGTTAAAAGAGATAAGGCTACGAATCACACGCGAAATAATAAACATGAGTAAAAACATGATAAAAACGGAAATTGACGTGAAGAAACTGGAACCGATATAAACACTTTAAAATTATCTAGATATAGAGACTTCTAAAAACGATATTTCAAATGCCGCAATAAGGACTATGACTGGACAAACACATAAATTATAATTAACTCAAGAGAATAAAAAACGTAATTGGAAATTTGCAAGATCAGGGTGATGTTGAGAATCACGTAGAACACACAATTGTTTGTAAAGATAAATAACCTCATGCATTCTCTAAATCTTCAAATTTCCCATCCACTACTAAAAGAATTTAGTGTGACAAAATGTGAAAAGGCTGTCCATAATGTTCTATTTGAAATACAATTAGAATCGTTCTTCTGGTGTTTGATATCGTTATGTCTGCACCTTAGCAATTCTTGTTGTCCTAAATAGCTAATATAAATACTGTTCAGAATATTGAGAA
>NW_013754955.1:0-2269 GCF_000517525.1 Limulus polyphemus | reverse complement strand
TTATTAATCAGTTAATACCTTTTTTTACACAACAGGTTTTTCTAAAGAATGCTTAAACAAGCCGAGGTAGCTCAGTTGGGAGAGCGTTAGACTGAAGATCTAAAGGTCCCTGGTTCGATCCCGGGTCTCGGCGAGTTAGAGAAATCTTTTAGATTAAAAATGTCATTTTAATTTATTATATAGATAACTACAATCGTAAAATCTAGAAAAGACAATAAGTTATGTGAATATGAATGGAATCATTTCATGAGTAAATATAATCAATTTTTCAAGGAGCAATAAAAATATCATTATTCCTAATGAATATATTTAATGTGACTGTTGTACCTAAAGGGTATCGGACCTGGTAGTTAGGTATTCGACTCGCTATATGAAGTTCACGGGTTCGAATCCTCTTCACCGAACATGCTCCCTATTTTAGCCGTGAGGGCATTATAACGTGACAGTCATTCCACTATTTGTGGATAAAATAGTAGCCAGTGAATTGGCGGTGGGTAATGTTGACTAGCTGCCTTTCCTCTAGTCTATCACTGCTAAATTAGAATCGACTAGCGCTGATAGTCCTAGTGTAGCTTTGAGCGAAATTCAAATCAAGCCAAAACTAATCGTAAAGAAATATAACGAAAGTCAACAGTTTTAGTTATTCAAAAAGTTAGATTTTAAAATGCTTCGTGTTGTTTAAACATTAGTTAGGGAGTAACGCTGTACTGCCCCAACTACATATCAAATGTGTTTATCTGGTAAAGATTGAGTTGTTCAGAAAACCCTTTTCAGGGTTGAGCCTTCAGGGCTAAACCAAGGATAATTTAGTTGTGGGGGGAAACCGGAGTGCCCGGAGAAAACCCACTTTCACGGCCAGAGTACCTAATAAATACCCTAACCGTGCCCGATGGTATCTGGAAGGAAATAAACAACATGGTTAGTATATATCATATCATGGGGTATTTAAGTCCACTTAAGTCAAAACTCTGATTTTGGTCATCGTGTGGTTCTGAATAGACATATTGGTCGTTAAAATCATCTGGTTGTTTCCGAAATGGGAATAAACTTCTTCTTGTTGTTCTGGGCTTGGTATGGTAATCATCAGGAGCTTGGTCGATGGTTTGGGTTCTTCTTGTTTTTGTGATTACTCTCGTCTGGGTTTTGCTGGAAATCAGTGTTGCTGTTTCTGTTAATGTTCCGGTGTGGCATTGTGTTAGCTCTGTTTGTGAGGCTTGAGCAGTATCAGTGGGGTCGTCAGTCTGGATTCTTCGATCTTTTTTGACGACCCTAGTCTGTGTACAGGTACTGGTGTACAGGTACTGGGCATACAAAAAGTATCCACACTTATAAGGATGTAGCATATCGACGAAGTGTCTAGACTACAAAGAATACATGACGAAATTATCTGCCGTATGACATCTCGATCCTAATGCTTAACCATTCAATGCCAATACGATCCATCGTTTAAATAAAGGAGCATCGTGCTAGGCATTTGATTCCAATCGGAAGGCTTCTCTTCCAGTATCAGTGAAATCATAGCCTAATTGGTACCACTATGTTACACGTGCTATCATCTGTTTAAATTATAGTTTTGTTCTTTCTGATTTTAAAGTTGTCTTTAAAGTGTCATTAAGTTGTCTTCGTCGAAGTTTGTCATAGTTGATAAGTAAAAACATGCTTAACAGATGCAGGACAAAGGTGAACTTTAACAAGTTGAAACTGATTATTATCAAAGTTTAATAATAAGCGTATGTTGTACAATGATTGTTGGCCATATGTTATTATAGCATAACGTATATTGAAAGAACACTTAGATCAGGTGTAGAATTTAGGTTTTAATGAGAAATACATCTAAAAAAATAAACAACTTACATAAAGACACAATTTAAACACAGATCACGTACACATAAAAATCTCCACAGATTCAGTCTCATTTGAGGACATACAAAAAAAAAACGTGGCAGGGGTTTAGTTTGAAGGAAGAGAGAACGAAGTTCTCTCTTCCCAACTAGGGTGCTCGGAAACGTTCGTTCCCCTTCAACCCCGCGCGTGTGCTGTTGTACTTCGTGAATGTAATTGTTCTGACGTGCTGAGGCGTTGTTAGTTCGAGAGATGTAGTCGGGAAGCCGTGCGGGCGTGTAGAAAGGCTCGAAGCAGCTTCGTGAACTTCGGTGGCAGTTGTCGGGGCAGAGAGAAGGACCAAGACCTTCACCAAGCGACCAGTTTCCGTTTGATTATTTAGGAAAAGAATATAGGCTTTAAGTTTAGGACGGTGACTAAACGGTAC
>NW_013754954.1:0-654 GCF_000517525.1 Limulus polyphemus | reverse complement strand
CCTTTATCTTCCACAAGATTTAACGATACTTTGTACTGTCAATAAAATAAGAAGACTTTATCAATACTGTGTACTGTCTCCTTTATAATCTTATTGACAGGACACATTATTGTTAAATCTTGTGTCTTCTTATTGACAGTACACAGTATCGTTAAATATTTTGGCTTGTTATTGATAGTACACAGTATCATTAAATCTTATGACTTGTTTTGATAGTACACAGTATCGTTAAATCTTTTGTCTTCTTATTGACAGTACACAGTATTGATAAATCCTTTATATTCTTATTGACAAGACACAGTATTGTTAAATTATGTCTTCTTAGTGACAGGACACAGTATTGTTAAATCTTGTGTCTTCTTATTGACAGTACACAGTATTGATAAATCCTGTATCTTCTTATTGACAGGACACAGTATTGTTAAATTATGTGACTTCTCATTGACAGTACACAGTATTGATAAATCTTGTATCTTCTTATTGACAGGACACAGTATTGATAAATCTTGTATCTTCTTATTTACAGGACACAGTATTGTTAAATCTTGTGTCTTCTTATTGACAGTACACAGTATTTATAAATCCTGTATCTTCTTATTGACAGGACACAGTATTGATAAATCCTGTATCTTCTTATTGACAGGACACAGTATT
>NW_013754953.1:0-954 GCF_000517525.1 Limulus polyphemus | reverse complement strand
ACAGGACACAGAATTGATAAATCCTCTATCTTCTTATTGACAGGACACAGTATTGATAAATTCCTGTATCATCTTATTGACAGGACACAGTATTGTTAAATCTTGTGTCTTCTTATTGACAGTACACAGTATTGATAAATCCTTTATATTCTTATTGACAGGACACATTATAGTTAAATCTTGTGTCTTCTTATTGACAGTACACAGTATTGATAAATCCTGTATCTTCTTATTGACAGGACACAGTATTAATAAATCCTGTATCTTCTTATTGACAGGACACAGTATTGTTAAATCTTATGACTTGTTATGATAGTACACAGTATCGTTAAATCTTGTGTCTTCTTATTGACAGGACACAGTATTGTTAAATCTTGTGTCTTCTAATTGACAGTACACAGTGTTGATAAATCCTGTATCTTCTTATTGACAGGAAACGGTATTTTAAAATTTTGTGTCTTCTTATTGACAGGACACAGTATTGTTAAATTATGTGTCTTCTCATTGACATTACACAGTATTGTTAAATCTTGTGTCTTCTTATTGACAGTACACAGTATTGTTAAATCTTGACACAATATTTAACGATACTGTGTACTGTCAATAAGAAGACACTTGATAAATCCTTTATAATCTTATTGACAGGTCACATTATTGTTAAATCTTGTGTCTTCTTATTGACAGTACACAGTATCGTTAAATATTTTGGCTTGTTATTGACAGTACACAGTATCATTAAATCTTATGACTTGTTTTGATAGTACACAGTATTGTTAAATCTTGTGTCTTCTTATTGACAGTACACAGTATTGATAAATCCTGTATCTTCTTTTTGACAGGACACAGTATTGATAAATCCTGTATCTTTTTATTGACAGGACACAGTATTGTTCAATCTTGTGTCTTCTTATTGACAGTACAGAGTATTGATAAATCCTGTATCTTCTTATTGAC
>NW_013754952.1:0-1897 GCF_000517525.1 Limulus polyphemus | reverse complement strand
CGTATTATTACACACATTTCAATGGAAGATATAGGGTGGTTAACGTATTATTACACACATTTCTATGGAATATATAGGGTGGTTAACGTATTATTACATATTCTTCTATGGGAGATATAAGGTGGTTAACGTATTATTACACACATTTCTATGGAAGATATAGGGTGGTTAACGTATTATTACACACATTTCAATGGAAGATATAGGGTGGTTAACGTATTATTACACACATTTCTATGGAATATATAGGGTGGTTAACGTATTATTACATATTCTTCTATGGAAGATATAAGGGTGGTTAACGTATTATTATATATTCTTGAATATGTAATAATACGTTAACCACCCTATATCTTCCATAGTATATCTTCCATAGAAGGGTGGTTAACACATTATTACACATTCTTTTTTGCTGTTACTTATGAGTTGTTAACACCTCCTGACTTATGAATATAACACGTGTAGCTTAACAAGTTCAATATTTCATGTAAAACATAAAATTTCGCTTTTAACGCGTCGAATGTATCGCGTACAGAAAACCGGTTTTGGAGAGCCTTACTTGATTCTTACGCTACTCACACACTGCCAAGAGTTTCACAACTTTCCCACAGAAGTTGTCGCTGGAGAATTCCTTAGACTTTTACTAATGTCCTGTGTAGTCGCTCCAGCCTTGAAGAGGTCTTTCCTATTCTTACAGGCCCGGCATGGCCAGGTGGTTACGGCGCTCGACTCGCAATCTGCGGGTCGTGGGTTCGAATCCCCATCACACAAAACATGCTCGCCCCTTTCAGACGTGAGGGCGTTATAATGTGACGATCAATCCCACTATTCATTGGTAAAAGAGTAGCCCAAGAGTTGGCGGTGGGTGGTGATGACTAGCTGCTAAATTAGGGACGGCTAGTGATTAAATATATTGTGAAGTATCTTGAAACAAGACTACAGATGTAAATATGAGTAGCAACTTATTTCAGTAGTGGCGAACAGGGAAAGAGTATTGAGTAATTAATTGTTTATAAACATGCGGGTTAAGGAAGTATACGCACTGTTAATTATAGTGTCTATTCAATTAGTCGTTCGATTAACCTTGAAATTGTACAAGTAAACTCAGGCCTACAATAAGTTGCAACAGTGTACAAATGAAGGCAGTTTGCAGAAACGTCAAGATATCTAATTTCTTATCACTAGTGGAAGTGACTCCGCCTTATTTTCAGACCAATGAAAAAACAGTGTCACAACACAACAGAAACTAACGCTATAGAATTATTTATCTATATAAAACACTATGTGTTTTATAGTTATACGTCCTAGTTGTTTTTATCAGTATTTTATCAAACGGTGTTTGTTTTCTGGTTGTGTCTTGTTTTTTTTTGTTTTTTGTATCAGTATCTTATTAAACGGTCTGTGTTTTCCAGTTATGTGTCCTGGTTGTTTGTATCAGTATTTTAACTATATAAATAGTTTGTGTGTCCTGGTTGTTTGTATCAGTATTTTAACTATATAAATGGTTTGTGTGACCTGGTTGTTTGTATCAGTATTTTAACTATATAAATGGTTTGTGTGACCTGGTTGTTTGTATCAGTATTTTAACTATATAAACGGTCTGTGTTTTCCAGTTATGTGACCTGGTTGTTTGTATCAGTATTTTACCTTTATAAATGGTTTGTGTGACCTGGTTGTTTGTATCAGTATTTTAACTATATAAATGGTTTGTGTGACCTGGTTGTTTGTATCAGTATTTTAACTATATAAACGGTTTGTGTGACCTGATTGTTTGTATCAGTATTTTAACTATATAAACGGTCTGTGTATTCTAGTTATGTGTCCTGGTTGTTTGTATTACTATTTTACCTATATATAAATGGTTGTGTGACCTGGTTGTTTGTATCAGTATTTTACC
>NW_013754951.1:0-2351 GCF_000517525.1 Limulus polyphemus | reverse complement strand
GGAACGAAGTTACAGGAAATCAATTAACAAACGGAGACGTAACAAATTGGTGTCAGAGAGTGGGACAATAAAAAATGGAAACGAGAAGCGGCAAATCAAACTACAGCATCGCAGACTTGATGGCAGCAATACAAGAACAGGAAAAGAAACAAGAAGAACGAGAAGAGAAATTACAACAGTTGTTAGAGGAAGAGAAAAGAAACAAGAAGAGAGACAACAGCAGTTGCAAGAAAACATGCAACAGTGGCAGCTCGAACAACAAAAGAAACAAGAAGAATGAGAAAAGAAACAAGAAGAGAGATTACAACAGTTGTTGGAAGAAAAAGAAAGAAACAAGAAGAGAAATTACAGCAGTTGTTGGAGGAAAAAGAAAAGAAACAGGAAGAAAGACAACAGCAGTTACAAGAAAACCTACAACAATGGCAGCTCGAACAGCAAAGTAAACAAGAAAAGAAACAAGAAGAATGAGAAAAGAAACAAGAAGAGAGATTACAGCAGTGGTTGGAGGAGAAAGAAAATAAACAAGAAGAGAGATTACAGCAGTTGTTGGAGGAAAAGAAAAGAAACAAGAAGACAAATTACAACAGTGGCAACTAGAACAAGAAAGGAAACAGGAAGAAAGTATCCAACAGTTGCAGGAAAGTCAACAACAGTGGCAAGAAGTACAAATGGAAAACATCAGTAAATTTAAAAGTAAATTAGATACGTTAAAGAACGATTTGTTGTGTGTTACACAAGGAGGATACATTGACCATCGACTTAATCAGCCCCAGACAATGGCAAGTCCCTTACAGAGCCCGCAGCTAAACCCTAATGCAGACATATTCAGTCCCGTTAGAAGTCACATCCCAGATATGAATGTCAGTAATAGGAGTGATCCAGTGTGAAGGAAGCCACAGGAATTCGATGGGAAGGCACTGGTAGCTCGAATTGTGCTCTATATGCTTCCCACTGTCCAAGATGAATGGATGGACAGAGGAGCAGAAAGCTGTATATCTGGCAACAAGCTTGAAGGGACAACCACTGGAAATACTTGGACAGTTGAGAGCAGCCGACAGACACAACTATAGAGCACTGTTAGAGGCTCTGGAAATCAGGTACGAAACCCAGAATCAGTCAGAAGTCTACAGGGCCAGGTTCAGGTCGAGAGTCCGTGCTAAAGGGGAGAACCTGCAAGAGCTGGCACAGGACTTGGAGAGCATGGCATACAAGGCCTATCCAACTGCACCACCCGATCTCCTCAAGTTGTTGCTGAGGGATCAGTTCGTGGACTGTCCAAGGCATCTAACAACTTAAGATACAAGTGAAGCAAGCACACCCCTCTTCCATGCAGGATGCAATGGCCAGAGCTCTCGAATTTGAATGCTACATTAAGTCCAGCACAGAGATACCGAGGCTGGTACAGTGATCTGGATTCAAGGCCAGAAAAGGTCAGCTTTCAGAGAGGTTTGAGGGACTTTGCTGGCACTGTAATAAACATGGGCACAAGAGAGCTCAATGCTGGAAACTTCAACACAGGGGAGGTGCCACAGCAAGAATGGCTGGTATCCAGAAAGGTTGTTGGAACTGTGGAAAGCATGGACATTTGAGGAGCCAGTGTAGGAAGAATATTACCAACAAGTCTGTCTCAAGGAGACCAGTAGTGGTTGGTGTTGACCAACGCCCACCAACCCCCATCATGAAAGTCCCAACAGCTAGGTGTAAAATTTCCAAGCACACACAATGTCTATATAACAGGAAAGCTGGATGGCCAAAGGTGCAACTTTGTCATAGACTCAGTGTCTCAGCAAACCCTTGTGAGCATCAAAGTGTTAGATCATGAAGGAGTACCAGAAGCCATACAGAAGCTTTATGGTGTGACAGGACATTCTACAAGATTGTGCGGACCAGTGTGGGTAACTATTGAGCTCATGGGCATAAAGAACAGACAGAAAGTATACTTGGCTGACATTGAAGATGAATGCATATTAGGATTGGACTATCTACTACCAAGGAAGTTTGTAATTGATTTTGATAAAATGATGTTTGGGAACAACAAAGGCCAAGTTCCAGTAACTGTTAAAAGAGATGTTGAACTAATTAGGTGATATAGTGGATCGTCTCTCAGACGTGACATTCCGGATAAAATGTGGTCGGCGTGGTAAGCCAAAAGTGTTGCATCCCAACAGGCTTTGGCGTTATCATGGTCCAGGACATTTCAGTTGGGATGAAGTGAACAACAGAACAAATGACGCTGCTGAAGACGTGTCACCTGAAAAAGCCAATGTTGAAGAAGAAACTCTACTCATTTTGAGAAAAGAAATGGTGAAGTTCTTGATGAAGTTGCTACCACTGATGTGACTGTTACCGAC
>NW_013754950.1:0-2107 GCF_000517525.1 Limulus polyphemus | reverse complement strand
TAAATATAGACCAGATGTAAACTTTGGAAGAAATACTAAATATAGACCAGAGGTAAGCCTTGGAAGAAATACTAAATATAGACCAGATGTAAACTTTGGAAGAAATACTAAATATAGACCAGAGGTAAGCCCTGGAACAAATACTAAATACGGGTTAGGAGTAAGCTCTGGAACAAATAGTAAATGTAGACCAGGCGAAAGTGTTGTAACAAATATTAAATATATACAAATCTCTGAACAGTTACTAAATATAGATTAGGGCAAGCCCCGCATAAGTTCTAGAGATATACTAGGGACACGTTCCCGAAAAAATAACAACTAAATAGTGATCAGGGGCATTAGTTCTTTAACATCTGTTGCTAAGGTCAATCACTAAATATGACAAGATTAATTAAGTGTATAAGCAACTGTTTGGATAACTCAGCAGTTTCAGATTGTAGACAAGATTAAGTCTATAAGCAACTGTTTGGATAACTCACCAGTTTCAGATTGTAGACAAGATTAATTAAGTCTATAAGCAACTGTTTGGATAACTCAGCAGTTTCAGATTGTAGACAAGATTAAGTGTATAAGCAACTGTTTGGATAACTCACCAGTTTCAGATTGTAGACAAGATTAAGTCTATAAGCAACTGTTTGGATAACTCACCAGTTTCAGATTGTAGCTGGTTAAAATAATTATCTGACGTGCCTGCTCATAAGTGTTCCAGGGGATGATGTGGGAGATACATTCAAACATCTACACACTCCTCGAGGGCTTTAAACGAACGTGCCAGGTTTGGTGACAATCGGTCCAGCGGTTCGCCAGTTATAAACGAACACCCCACCCTCCCAGAATTTTCTCTAAGATTAGCTAAGAATATATGTGACTAGCTCATTATTATTATTATTATTACAACACGAAACGTCGCACGCTGCAGTGACAAGACAATAGGATTAGTATGTCCAGTCCTACTAGTCGACTGTTATGTCCGTAAGGTTTTGGGTCATACGAATTGTCAGTTTTGGATGAACCGAAGGTCCAAGTGTGAAGAGGAAACACGTGTGCCGTATAATAGTCACTATAAAAAAGTAGTTAAAAAAGAACTTACTATAGAATAAATGTCGGTAGTGTGAATTATCCCACACACACCCTTTTGGGGTTCAGTGGTAAGTTTGATCGTTTATAGCGCTAGAATTCGGGGTTCGATTCCCTGGGGATACTCAGTGCAGATAACGTATAATTCGGGATTCGAGTGCAGATAACTTATTTTTGGCAATAAAATAAGAAAAGATGCGAACGAAAAAATAATAATTCAGGGTTCGATCCCCTGAGGATACACAGTGCAGATAACGTATAATTCGGGGTTCGAGTGCAGATAACTTATTTGTGGCAATAAAGTAGGAAAAGATGCCAACTAAAAAAAAAGTACCAGAAAAATTAGTGTAAAAAATTAATTGAAAAGATTGAATTTTTTATAGCCAAAATGAGAACAGTTTAAAAATAACAACTATTTACGGTAATATAACTATTACAGACGTACTGTAAATAGGTAGTTTTCATTAGGTGTTGATACTGTAAATTAAACGCCATAAAAAAAACTGCAAAAATTTATAGAATAAGATTTACTGTAAACTAAACATTATCAAATGTGGTGTAACAAGAACCATGGAATAGATACTATAAAAGTTGTAAAATAAGGCATTGCTTGAGTAACACTAAACAAGCAAAAAAAAAACAAAAAAACATTTAAAATCTAATTTACCAGCGACTTTCCAATAACGTTGTTTACGTAATGCATTTGTTTCCTTTTCAGAATTTTGTCTCGTGCTATTACCAAACTTTGTCTCGTGCTATTATCTACGTAAAAAAAAACGAATCCGAAACTATTAGGAATCTTTGTTTTGTTACATAACTACAACACAGTATAACCCCCCCCCCCCAGTGGCATAGCGGTACGTCTACGGACTTACAACGCTAGAATCCGGGTTTTGATACCCGTGGTGGGCAGAGCACAGATAGCCCATTGTGTAGCTTTGTGCTCAACTTCAAAGAAACATACAAACGATGGTAAAACGTTCCAGAAACTTCAAATGATCAGAATCTCCATGGACTGTCTCGGGTGAAG
>NW_013754949.1:0-1065 GCF_000517525.1 Limulus polyphemus | reverse complement strand
TCGACCACATTTTATCCGGAAAGTCACGTCTGAGAGACGATCCACTATGTCATATGGGCCTTCCCTTGGAGAAGACAACTTAGGAGACTTCCCTTTGGTCTTCCTGGGATTATACAACCACACCTTGTCTCCTGGTTCAAAACTGACTTCAGTAAATCTCTTATCATAAGATAACTTCATGGAATCAGCAGACGTTTTCAAGTTTGAACGCACTTGAAGGTGAATATCATCCATCCTTTCAGATAACACTTTCACAAACTCTGATACATTCTCAGGCAACTCTTCGTAAGGTGGGCATCCTGTTATCAGATCCACTGGCAACCGACGTTCCCGACCAAACATCAACTTTGTTTGAGTGTATCCAGTGGTTTCATGCTCTGCTGTTCTATAGGCCATCAACAGTGGAGGGGGTAAGACATCCCAGTCATCTTGGCGGCTATTCCAAAACTTTGCCAATTCCTGTCCCAGTGTCCAGTTGTACTTTTCTACCATCCCATCGGACGGTGGGTGAAATGGCGTTGTCATGGTCTTTCGGATGCCAAACAACTTGCAGCATTCTTGGAACACAGCTGATTCGAAGTTACGGCCTTGATCTGAATGCAGTTCATATGGCATACCAAATCTGAAGAAGAAATCACTAATAGCCGAAGCTACAGTCGTAGTTTCCTGATTTGGTATTGCATATGCCTCAGGCCACTTGGTGAAATAATCCATCACCACACAAATGTACTTGTTTCCAACACGAGTTTGGGGCAGAGGACCAGCAATGTCAACAGCTACTCTTTCCATTGCTGTGCCAACTTGATATAACTTCATTGGAGCACGTCCCTTATGCTTGGGTCCCCTTTTAGCACAACATGTACTGCATGTCCTGCACCATTCTTCCACATCTTGCCTCATACCTATCCAGTAAAATCTTTGTTGTAGGTGACTCAATGTTTTCTTAACTCCAAGGTGTCCTCCTGTTACAGTATCATGGGATTGACGCAGCACAACTTCCCGTAACTTTCTTGGTATAACTGTTTGCCAGGTCGTCACTTTCCCATCTGCAGTTTCCCATCTCCG
>NW_013754948.1:0-2410 GCF_000517525.1 Limulus polyphemus | reverse complement strand
TGTGCTATAGCCTAAAAATAGCTTTTAAGTTATCACAGCACAGACAGTTGAAAAAAAGGTCTATACTTCTTTCAAATATTTCTGATTAGCCTGACAAACGTTTGGGTTTATTTACACTTCGCAGTGCATTCTGGTTATCAGGGTTTATTTATATTTCGCAGTGCATTCTGGTTATCAGGGTTTATTTACACTTCGCAGTGCATTCTGGTTATCAGGGTTTATTTATATTTCGCAGTGCATTCTGGTTATTAGGGTTTATTTATATTTCGCAGTGCATTCTGGTTATTAGGGTTTATTTATATTTCGCAGTGCATATTGGTTATTAGGGCCTGATAACCAGAATGCACTGCGAAGTGTAAATAAACCCTGATAACCAGAATGCACTGCGAAGTGTAAATAAAGTTTATTTATACTTCGCAGTGCATTCTGGTTATCAGGGTTTATTTATACTTCGCAGTGCATTCTGGTTATCAGAGTTTATTTACACTTCGCAGTGCATTCTGGTTATCAGGGTTTATTTACACTTCGCAGTGCATTCTGGTTATCAGGGTTTATTTACACTTCGCAGTGCATTCTGGTTATCAGGGTTTATTTATATTCGCAGTGCATTCTGGTTATCAGGGTTTATTTACATTTCGCAGTGCAAATGTCATCATGTCCTGAAGTTCAATTAAATTAGGACGGAATTTTATTTCTTGTATTTTTTTTATTCTGTGTTTTTACGTGCACTTTATATCATTTATCCTATGATTTGAATATTTCTGAATGATTACTGTTCTACCGTTGTTTTCACTCACTTATTATTGATCATAACAACGTAATTTTTCTTTCCTAAATGTTTTATATTATTCAATGCTTCTGAAAAGAAGTGAGATTTGCCCCTGTACTTCATGATCCGACAACTAGTGATTAAATATATATTATGCTCCAACTTGGACTGAAGAGATAAAAAAGATTAAATCTTGATATAATAGATCAATATCTTCATTTACTTATTTTTATGGTTTTATGACCCCCCAGCGGCTCAACAGTAAGTCTGCGAACTTAAACGCTAAAACCGGATTTCGATACGTGTTAGGCACAGCACAGTTTTCTAAGATTGGACAGTTGTCGCCCTCTAGTGTTAATTGTGGGAACTAAAAATAGGTTTAAAAACTTTTTTTCAATTTAATAACATTAAATTAACTAAATGTTGATTATCTAATTTTTTCTTGTAATTGTTCTTAACTGTGTTAAGTTCCTCAAATAAACAAATGGTTAAAACATGTTTGAAACCAAATACAAAACCAGCACATCGAAAATAATATAACTGTTTCATTCACATCATTATCACATAAAACTCTAATAATTAACATATTTTTAATTTTAATGAACTTCTTACGAACCAGAATTTTACTTTCTAAAAGGAATATTAACACAACAATTAAAAATATTATATTATATCGTAGACCGAATGAATATTTACAATAATAACACACATTAACACAATCTTAATAATAACACACGTTAACACAATCTTAATAATAACACACGTTAACACAATCTTAATAATAACACAAGTTAACACAAACTTAATAATAACACACATTCACACAATCTTAATAATAACACACGTTAACACAATCTTAATGATAACACACATTAACACAAAATAATAACACGATCTTAATAATAACACACATTAACACAAAATAATAACACACATTAACACAAAATAATAACTCACGTTAACGCAAACTTAATAATAACACACGTTAACACAGTCTTAATAATAACACGCATTAACACGATTTCTTTTATCCTTACGTTGGATAGTTTTTCACGTGCTCACAATACGTTACTCCAGGTTTTGCACAAGCTGGCCTCTGGCCTGGAAGAGCGGGAATAAAAGGATGCCTGGATTGTTTATCACCAGCAACAGACACAGACTTGCTAAGTGGACAGAGAATATTGCAGACCACTAGGAGGAGCTCTACCCTTGCGCAAAAAACACTCATCCTTCTTGGGTTTGATTTCTATCGAAAACTAGAAAAAGATGACTGAGAATTGTTAGCTACTTTTGTTACCAAGAAAAGCCTTACAATTACTACTTCCTAAATCTACAGTTTCCTTTTGTAAATGTTTTGATTTTACTTATTCTGTTTCTGGTACAATCATATAAATTAACACATCGCTAACATTTAGGATTCACCGATTAACGCCTTACAATCATATAAATTAACACATCGCTAACGTTTAGGATTCACCAATTAATGCCTTACAATCATATAAATTAACACATCGCTAACATTTAGGATTCACCAATTAACGCCTTACAATCATATAAATTAACACATCGCTAACGTTTAGGATTCACCAATTAATGCCTTACAATCATATAAACTAACACATCACTAACATTTAGGATTCA
>NW_013754947.1:0-1062 GCF_000517525.1 Limulus polyphemus | reverse complement strand
CGGCATGCCTGTGGACTTACAACACTAGAAGCTGGTATTTCGATACCCCGTAGTGGGCAGAGGCACAGCGGCGTGTCTGTGGACTTACAACGCTAGAAACCGGGGTTTTGATACCCGTGGTGGGCAGAGCACAGATAGCCCATTGTGTAGCTTTGGGCATAAATTCAAACAAACAAACCTTTTGTATTTTCGTTTATTTATTGTTTTATATTCTTTAGATAATTGTCTTTATTTTTTATTATTTACTATGTTGAATATATCGTTTGATATTGCATATCTTCAATTGAAGCATTCTCTCTGTGTTGTGCACATCGTGATGATCGCACTCCGAATTTTGGGGTTTTAGACTTCTAATTTAGCTTACCGCTGAACCAACAATAGGTAAAAGCATTTATTAATTATCATTATTTTTTTCGATGTCATCAATACAATTTAATGTTTCAATGCTCTCAAAGTTCTGAAATTGTAAGAAAAAAGTTAGGAAACCTCAAAATTTATAAATTCCCTGGACCAGACAACTTTTATCCTAGAGTTATAAAGGCACTTAAAGATTTAAATTGTAAACCTCTAGCTAATATTTTTTGTAGTTCATTGAGTAGTGGAAGAGTACTAGAAGATTGGAAGTTGGCTAACGTTAGTCCAATATTTTAAAGGAGGTGATAAATATTGTTCAGTCAATTATAGGCCACTTAGTCTTACATCAGTAGTTTTTGGAGAGTGTGATTAAAGATGCATTGAAGAGTCACTCAAAGCAGTTTGATATAGTGTCAAAGAGCCAGCATGGTTTCACTAAGGGAAAATCTTGTTTAACAAATCTTCTGACATTCTTTGAGGATGTTACTGCAAGAGTTGATGAAGGAAACACTGTGGATTTGGTTTACCTTGATTTTCAGAAAGCGTTTGATAAGGTGCCTCACAAAAGACTTGTTACAAAAATCAAATCTGTGAGTGTGGGGCAAATTTTATTAAATTGGATAGAAAATTGACTGGAGAGTAGAAAGCAGAAAGTAGTAATAAATGGAGTTAGATATGACTAGATCACAGTTACAAGCAGTGTGCCTC
>NW_013754946.1:0-1067 GCF_000517525.1 Limulus polyphemus | reverse complement strand
ATGATTGATGCGGTACTTTTTGAGATCCGAGTATTGGATGCCTATATCGCAAGCTCCATTATAATAAGATGCAGAAATCAAGCACAACAGTCAATAAACTAACCCACCTTTAATATTTTCATTACTCGAAAAAAAATTTATCAAATAACTGTAATATATTATTTTATTAAAAAGTGTCACAAACACTTTTATAACATGCAACTTTTTGAGCTTTAAAAAGTACAAAACTGAAGATATTGACATTAAAACTATGCAGATCATTTTTCGTACGTGACCCAATGTAGAAAACATTAATGAGATATCCAAAGAACAGACATAATTTCATACTAAAAACGCATAATTGTTTCTATGATGAAAAGTTCTTTTCACATGAATATTTTCAAAGATTTCAGTATTTTATGAAAGTAATACTAATTTTTTTCCCTTACATCAAAGTTTGCAAGTATATTGTTACAAGTTTGGTTTGGTTTTAACTTCACATAAAGCTACACGAGGGCTATCCGTCCCTAATTTAGCAGTGAAAGACTAGAGGGAAGGCAGCTAGTCATCACCACCCACCACCAACTCTTGGGCTACTCTTTTACCAACGAATAGTGGGATTGAGCATCACATTATAATGCTCCCATGGCTGAAAGGGCGAGCACGTTTGGTGGGACGGGGATTCAAAACCGCGACCTTCAGATTGCAAGTCAAGCACCCTAACTACCTGGCCATGCCGGGCCGTATTTTTACAGCCTAAAAAACACACTGATACAAGATGTTAAGGCAAAAACTTGTAAAATATCAGTGAGCACAAGAATGGTTATCGTTTATAATACTTCTATTTTTTTTTCCCAGTTCCTTGCCTAAAATTTGCAAAAAGCAATGTCTGAACTTTTATCCTGATGAAAGACCTTTTTATTGTCAAATTCATGCATAACATAAAACATTTTTCATTTTTATCACTAATACTGAAATACCCATTTTTTATATCAATAATTTATAATTATATAAGAAAATTTCAGCTCTTTCCAATAATAGACTTTTTAATTCCAAATCTCTTAATCATTTTTAGATCTCAATACCTA
>NW_013754945.1:0-1066 GCF_000517525.1 Limulus polyphemus | reverse complement strand
CAAGAATTCACGTAGCAGTTCTTGATTACAAGGACTGTGTTACACCTTGAAATAACCACAAGAATTCATGTAGTAATTACTGATTACAACAACTGTGTTACACCTTGAAATAACCACAAGAATTCACGTAGCAGTTCTTGATTACAAGGACTGTGTTACACCTTGAAGTAACCACAAGAATTCACGTAGCAGTTCATCAGGTACCTGATGATGACAAAACCTTGTCGAAACGTTGTACATTTGCTGTTATGTTAAACTTGTATTAAAGTTTTTCTTTATTACCCATTCAAGCCGTCTCCAGCCATTATTAGTCTCAAAGTCGGTTCCTCGTCATCGAATTCTTTAGAAGAAGAATAGTCAAATATTCAAAAACACTTGAGTTTTGTGTCTTTTTTTTTTTTTTTGAAAGTCGTTACACTTTTAGTGTGTGATCCTGTGTGCTAACTCTTTTATCAGTATTATAAATTTAATTCAATCACTATTCTTTAATATGCTGTTGTGTGTGTTAGTGGCTTCAGGGGTTTTGGTGTGTATGTTCAACATACATACTGGTAATTTTAATTTCATTATCATTGTATTAAAGTTAAAAACAAAATAAGTATTTACAAATTTCATAATGTCAACTACTGACAACATTTGCAAATCAAACATAAATTTCATGTTGAAAACATTAGAAATTACTTTGAATTTTCGCTAAAGTTCTAGTAACTGTGTTCAAACAAACAGTAAAATAAATGTAATACATCACAGGTAGCAAGCTGTACCCTAGATGCCAGCACCAAGATCTATGCTTACAGAGTTGACTGTGTTCATGCAGAAGCTTTCAAGATGGCGGGAGGTCTAGGAATAGCTGATGACCAGCGTAAAGCAGCAGGTGTGACAGTTGTGTGTTTATTATAGAAATAGCTGACGACCAGCGTAAAGCAGCAGGTGTGACAGTTGTGTGTTTATTATAGAAATAGCTGATGACCAGCGTAAAGCAGCAGGTGTGGCAGTTGTGTGTTTATTATAGGAATAGCTGACAACCAGTGTAAAGCAGCAGGTGTGACAGTTGTGTGTTTATTAT
>NW_013754944.1:0-1066 GCF_000517525.1 Limulus polyphemus | reverse complement strand
GTTCTTGTCGAATAGAATCGTTAAAAATGTCAATAACAATAAGTTCTTTCCCTTTGATATATAAATAGTATTATATCAATCACAACTTTTATATTCACGAAATAAACTGAAATAAAACAAACCAATTAGAAAATGTACGCATGAGGTTGTGTATCAATAGTGGGCAGGTGCAAGAGGATTGGAAATTGGCTAATGTTAGTCCTTTTTTTCAAAGGAGGTGATAAATATTGTCCCAGTAATTATAGGCCTATTAGTCTTACATCAAATGTGGAAAAAGTTATGGAAAGAATGATAAAAGACGTTTTGCAAAGACATTTAACAATTTAGAATTTTATGGGATAGTCATTATGGATTCATTTAGGGAAAATCTTGCGTTACTAATCTTTTGACATTTTTTGAAATGTTTACTGCTTATGTAGATGAGGATAAGGGTGTAGATTTGGTTTACCTGGATTTTTAGAAAGCATTTGACAAAGTGCCACATAAAAGGCTTGTAAAAACAATTATCTCTATAGGTGTGAGGGATAACTTAGCTAATTGGATAGAAGAAAGCAAAGGGTTGTTATAAATGGAATTCAGTCAAACTGGATTAATTTAACAAGTGGGGTACCTCAGGGCACAATCTTGTGACCTCTGCTGTGAAAAGGATACTACTGTTTTACAAAAGGATTTAGATCATTTAGTGGGTTGAGCGAATAAATGGCAGATGTGTTTTAATTATAATAAATACAAGATAAAGAATGTGCATTATCATAGTTTGGATGGGAATAACCTTAACAGTGTCATGATAGAAAAGGATCTTGATATATTGGTTGACCAATTTCTTAAGCTTTCCAAGCAGTGTGCTGTTGCTGGTGGTAGGGAAAAATAGGATTTTAGATCGTATGTACATAAATATTGCATACGAGTCTAAAGAGGTTATAATTTCATTGTATAGGTTACTGGTTAGGCCATATTTGGAGTCTTGAGCTCCTTACTTTAGGAAGGACATTGAATTGCTGGAGAGGACTCAGAGGATGGCTACTAGAATGGTGCTGGGATGGATGGGTTGTCATACGGTAGTGTT
>NW_013754943.1:0-1064 GCF_000517525.1 Limulus polyphemus | reverse complement strand
GATCCAGAATTTAATGTCAGCTCATAAAGAATTTATTTATTGTAGATATAAACAAATGTTCAAATAAATAAATTTTCTGGCCTAATGCATGATATATATATAAATGAAATGATCAAACAGGAAAAAATACAATAGCAGAAAATCGTATATAAAACAAGCGACAATTATATTACATCGAATAGAAATAATTAGTAAAAAACTGTTGTGCCTTAAGTTATTTTTTTTACACAGACACAGACATATATATATATATATTTGTTTATATAGTACTTATTCATAGTTAGCCTATTTGCTGATATGCAAAGCTACACAATAGAACATCTGTGCTCTGCTTACTAATACCTTTGTTATATACAAGCTGCAGTGGCATTAGTCCTCAAGTTACTTCAGATATATGAAAATAAACATCTTCTGACAAAAAAAAATAACATGTATAATATGCACGTGAAGGGAAACTCGTAAATATGATATAAACAGTTTCCAAGTACATGTAACAAGATACTGGGTAATGTTATCAGTTATATCAAATCGCTGACGACACGGCGCATCTCGCCGAAGACCAAAAAACTGCTCCCTGAAAAGAGGGTCAAACTTGAAGAACTTTGCAGAAAAAGGATCTAAAATTCACAGCGTAAATCATTATGTCATCATTCTAGGTTAAGTGACTTACATACTCGCATTTTTAATTAACTACTGGACAGAATAATCTAGCTTTAATAACATTATTCTGTCAATACCCGACTGTGACACAGATAACCCCTCAATCGTAAAGCTGTTTTTAGTCATCATCTGGAGTGTCAACAGATAACCCTCACCTGTAAGGCCATATTTAGTCATTATCCGGCGTGACACAGACAACCCCTCACCTGTAAGGCCTTATTCAGTCATTATCCAGCGTGTGACACAGATAACCCCTCAATCGTAAAGCTGTTTTTAGTCATCATCTGGAGTGTCAACAGATAACCCTCACTTGTAAGGCCATATTTAGTCATTATCCGGCGTGTGACACAGACAACCCATCACCTGTAAGGCTTTATTTAGTCATTATCCAGCGTGTGACACAG
>NW_013754942.1:0-1675 GCF_000517525.1 Limulus polyphemus | reverse complement strand
CATTAAGTAATATCCTGATCGTCTTCATTAAGTAATATCTTGACCATCTTGACGTGTCATTAAGTAATATCCTGATCATCTTGACGTGTCATTAAGTAATATCCTGATCGTCTTGGCGTGTCATTAAGTAATATCCAAACCTTCTACCCTTTCATATTCAAACGTTATGACAATACCATCACATGCCCTACGTAACAGTAACAAACACCAGTACCACCACATGCCCTACGTAACAGTAACAAACACCAGTACCATCACATGCCCTACGTAACAGTAACAAACACCAGTACCATCACATGCCCTACGTAACAGTAACAAACACCAGTACTACCACATGCCCTATGTAACAGTAACAAACACCAGTACCATCACATGCCCTACGTAACAGTAACAAACACCAATACCATCATATGCCCTATGTAACAGTAACAAACACCAGTACCATCACGTGCCCTATGTAACAGTAAAATTAAAGTTACTGCTTTATAGCTTCTAAACCTTAATTATAACCCGTGGTTTAGAAGCTATAAAGCAGTAGGTTATAATTAACATAGTTTAGAAGCTATAAAGCAGTATGTTATAATTAAAGTGGTTTAAAGCAGTAGGTTATATTTACTAAAATGTATAACGGAAGTTCCTAAGTCTTCTTTGTAACTGTAGTTTAAAATAGATGTTAATAAGATAAATTTAATGTACTGAACTGTCAATTTATTCAGTTTGTAGTTTGGGGTCTGTACCAAAAATAGAACCACTAACTATTTCGTACAACACGATTGGTTGCTGTAATGTGAAATAAATTAACACGTATTAGGTCAGAAATCTGATATATTTGACCAGTTAATAATGATGTCAGCGCTTACAGGTCAGTGATAAGAAATGCTTCTATTGGAGTCTGGTGTGTCCCCAGGCGGTGTATGTGTGTGTGAAGTTTCGAAGAAACATCATTTCTGCGTACAGTAAATATATCTATAAATATATACCTTCTGGATTCACTCACACTTAGTTCGTACATATTTATCTCGGCGTGTTGATGAATGACATAAGTCTTTGTTTATTTGAATTTAGTACAGTCAGCATTTCTAGTCTACAAAGTCGAGTATTTTTTAATTGGATATATTTCTCCTAACAGGAAGGCCATCAAGGCCACGGCCTTGTTGTTTCCGTTGCTTGGTATCACCCATCTTCTGTTCTGTATAAACCCTCGAGACCACGCGTATCTGGAGAAGGCCTACATGTTTACGAACGCTTTCTTCCAGTCCTGGCAGGTTAGTGTGTTTCAGTGACAGTAACTTGTTACGGAATATTGCAGTGATTTTGAGCAATAATTGCTACAAAAAGATATTACAAAATGATAATCATTCACTTCTTCCATTCCTGACACTAATGGTCACGTTTGTTGAAACAGTTTTATAAATTTTAATCAAGTAGCCGGACAGCTAACGAGATCGAAGCTTATTTACAGACAAATCTATGAAAAGGTAACAGTTCTGACGAATCTCTGAAATACAAACGTACTTTTACTGATCATTGGTTTTAGACGTAACGTTGTTTGTAAACGAAATCAAATCGCAATGCCCCGTGTTTTTTTCAAGTGATTCAGATTCGACGTTCTTGTGACTGATTATAAATTACCATTCAATCTAAACGTGTTTATCAAATGAAATTATGCATTATT
>NW_013754941.1:0-1057 GCF_000517525.1 Limulus polyphemus | reverse complement strand
CTTTTTCTAAACTAAGATCTAAAGTATTCCTTTTCATTCCTGATATTTTAAGAGTTTTAAAAAGGAAACCAAATGATAGTTTTATATATTTATTCTCTGTTTTAAGTTATGTACATTTTTTAGCTTGTAATTCACAATTACTTTTTCAAATGTCTGTTTTTACTTTATATTGTTGAAAATGTTTAAGTTAATAAATCTGAATTTTCAGATTTTTAAAATTTTCATGATTTTGTTCAATAAAGAAAGTTATTGGGTTACAAATTTATTCTTTATTCTTTAATAATGCTACCCGATGGCTCAGTGATGATTTTGAGAGCTTATAACGGTAAAATAAGGGGTTTGTTCCCTGTAATGGACATGACACAGATAGCCCATGGTGCAACCTTGGGCTTAAGAACAGGCAAACAAGACTTCTAATAACTGTTTACGAATTTTGTTAACTAGTTACTTTTTCATTGTTTATTTGCTTCTATCGGCTACATTCTTAACATTTATATGCTAATATGTTTACCCTTTGCGTTTACTCTTTTAATATTTTATTTAATAACTAGCTGAGTTACCCGGCGTTACACAGTAAAAATTTAGATTTGAAATGTATAAATCAGTATTTTTTCAGAAAAGTATTCAGTAAGTAGACAAAAGCTGTGATGCGAGAAATATAAAGCATTTAATCAAACAAAGCTTTATTTGAAATTAGATCGTGTTTGATCTTATCTTGTTCTTTGAGCCTGAAGTCGTACATCATGTTGCTCGTCTGTTTCGTGCTCTCTGTAAGTTATTTGTCTTAATTTTTGTGCTTGAAGTCTGGTTTGACGTTGTTCAGAAGTTTCTTGATGTCTATATCCAGCTTGCCTTGATGATTCTGACTGAACTCTAGCTTTGTGCTGTTCAACAGTTTCTTGCTGTCTTTGAGTAGCCTGCCTTTCAGCTTGAGCTCGAAATATAACTTTACTTTGTTCCAAATTCTCTTCCTGTATTTGAGTCAGCCTGTCTTACAGCTTGTGCTTGAAGTCTTTGATTGTCGTTCTTCTTCTGTTTCAGTTGCTCTTTGTGTCTT
>NW_013754940.1:0-1067 GCF_000517525.1 Limulus polyphemus | reverse complement strand
TATATATATATATATATATATATATATATATTTCTTTGATACTTTTACAATCTCACCTTTGTCACTTATTGAGGTCTTAACTACTTTTAATTTTTACACTACTATTCAGTTTCTTCTTTACATCTTCTTATTCGAAAAACGTCATATGATCTTGAAATATGAAAATCCAAACACAATTATTTGTCATAATAATTCAACTAAAAACAAAAGAAAAAATTAAAATAGGTACTTACTTCTATTAGACCGTGCGGTCGGGCGGCCAAAAAATCCAGCAAAAGGATCATGACCAAAGAACTCTCTAAACACTTCTTCTGGATCACGAAATGCATACTTGAAGAAATGGTTGAAATCCCTGTCAAACATTGGGTTCATTCCATAATGTCGTCTGTGGTGGTTACGGCCATAACTTGATAACCCTTCTTTTCCTCGTTGGTCATATATTCTTCTCTTCTTTTCTGTTCAATAGAGATAGTTTTAAGTAAACCCTAAATACTTTTGGGTTTTTATTTACTCACCTATTAAATCAGGATGAGGGCTGCTTTAAATACTTTTACACAGAGATGATAAGGTTGAGATTCATTAACCAAGAATAAATTTAAGTTTGCTATTTAGTTGTCTCACAAATTATATGTTATTTCTTACCATTTAAAAAAATATTTAAGACTCAACTTTGAGAAGTGTGCACACATAAGACACATATAAGCTTAAATTTCATTTTTTGTGCACAGCAATAACAAATACACTGTACAATTTTGTAAGACTTAATATTTTGTTAATAAATCTTGAGTGATTGAAAAAAAGTGGAAAAAAACAAATGTCAATTTAAACAGAGTATGTAGTATACTTGTATGTATTGTGATGATTGAGTATAAGACAAGAATTTGTAAATTAAGATAAGATTACAAAGCTCAGTCTCATTAGTTAAATCAAAGTAAAAAAAATGAATATATTATTTGAATAAGAAATTTCCTTCTTCAGTTCCATATTACTACAGTACTCATCTCTGTTACAATACATGCACTCCTTCAGTTCCATATTACTACAGTACTCATCTCTGTTGCAATACA
>NW_013754939.1:0-1215 GCF_000517525.1 Limulus polyphemus | reverse complement strand
GAAATACTGTTCCATTATATTGATAATTTGGGGAAAATGCAACACAATGGTAGTGTTTTACTTTATGTAGAAGCTTTAACTTTAATAGCTTATAATACTTTGAATCTTTAAAAGATAGAAAATAACTTTCCACCTGAAACCTAGGTTTGAAGTAACAACCATTGCTCTGGTAGGATTTTGAGCTTTAATGGCACAACTCCGTATCCGTGGAAGGGATGCATTTATGCCTGCCTATAACTGTTATTCATAAGGCGTATTTTGATAACGTATGGTTTAAAAATGTCCCAGTTATTATCGTCTATACTTTTGTCATTGACATTTGATGCCTATAAATAAAATTTCTAAAGATGATCTTGAAATCTCAATGATATTTTTCCAGGATGGGCCAACAACATCTCATTTCATATCATTAAGAATTATTTTCCTATATCTGTCCATTTCTGAATTGTTTGTCTGTCAATGGATTTCTAAATCATCCTGTATGCATACTTGTTTATAAATCTGAGTGACGTGTTCTTACGAAAGCTATTAATTTATGAAACTCTCACAATATGCCTCATTTTGGTGATGAACCTGTAGTCTGAAAACAAGTATTGTGATTACAATGGTAAATCGTACAGCCGAACTGCAATATAATTAGATGCACAGTAACTAATGATCAAGTTACAAATTTCCAAATGAATTTAAAAGTAATTAATTTATAAGGGAAGCTGTGACAATGTTAATCTTCAGATAATCCCAGAAGACACTGAAACGTTTTATGAATTTAAGTATATAGACGTGTACAAATGAACAATGAAGGAGGACGTTAAATCCCGTTTACAGCATTGATATTTTGTCTTTGCCCAGTGAAGCCTCAATACGTTCGTATTTTAACGAAGAAAAACAAGGTGGAAGTTGGTCTGGAGCAGAAAATAAAATGTTCCACTAAAGGATCTTTTCCTGCAGCAGAAATGACATGGTGGCTGGACGGGAAGAAGATAAATGACGACAAGCAAACTCTAATAGGTAACTCTTCCACTACAACGAGTGTGCTTACTTTTATACCAATGATGAGAGACAATAAAAAGACACTGATCTGTCGAGCAGCAAATCCTCGTTTACCAGAGAGCGCAATAGAAGACGCATGGAAGCTAGATATTTACTGTGAGTATATTGCCTTTTACCTACTAGCCTCCTTTGATATCGTATTGCCTTTTACCTATAAGCCTCCTT
>NW_013754938.1:0-1065 GCF_000517525.1 Limulus polyphemus | reverse complement strand
ACATTGCTTTCAATTTCTGTAACTGCTGATGCCACAGGATCAAGTATCTTGAGCCTGTTCACTATGTGTGGCCAGAAAATATCATTATCCAGCAGATCTTTTTGCATGCTTTCATCAACACCCAGTGATTCCATAATTGCAAGATCTTGCAATGATTCTTTGCCATCAATCAAGCTCTTATACATAATTACAACAGCACCTCAAATTGTTGGGCTTGACAGTTTAAGTGTTGTTCCCTTATTCCGACTTTTCTGTTTTTCACTTTTGAGTTCATTTGCAATGTAATCGCTGGTATGACATTCAGTTTTGGCTTCTTTGCTTTTATAGTATACTGGTTGTGGAGTTGTGATGATGTAATTTATGATACTTTCCTCATGAATGTTTGACCACCCAACAGAAACACAGCATTCTTGATAGTTTCACCAACTTTTTCCTGAACACATGCATACTCTGCTTCCAACAAATGCGTGCTCAGTGCATATCTGGTGGGAGGTGTGTATACAGGTCTGATGTTTTTGAAGAACGCATAGATGGCTCGTGCTAAGCTTTCATCAAGTTTGCATTGTGATGCAGTGTGTATGCTGTCAAAATATGATATTTGCTTTATGGCTGATGAAGTGGATGGAACTGGTTGGCCTGAGTCACTTGTAATAGCAGAAAACCCAGATGACTGTGAAACAGTTTTTGCAATTGGTGCCAGGAGTACCTGTTGCTGCTTTTTCACAGGGCGTTAATTCTGTGGTTCATTTTTGCAAATGAGCTTGCATCTTGGTTGCATTTTTGACATATTGCTGTGAGCAGTAATTACATAAGTAAACTTCCTTGCCATCTTCTTTCTCTGTATTGAAGTGTCTCCAAACATCAGATTGTATACGTGGCATTCTGAAATTCAGAAAATTCTTTCAATGCTAATGTTCCAGGTTAATGCAGATATCATTAGACATTTTATTGATATCCTTTAAGTACAAGCAAATATAGACCCTCAAGTCCTCAACTGATATATAGGGCTATGGTAGATTAATATTCTGGTCTAAGGATTCGCCACTCATATGTTTTGGAAATTGG
>NW_013754937.1:0-1063 GCF_000517525.1 Limulus polyphemus | reverse complement strand
CGTTTGTTTTATTTTTGGAAAAGCTGTCATCTGGGTCTCCCTATTCGAGGATTTTCCTGAAAGCTAGAGTTGGTTACATACAAAGTAACAAACCCAGGAGAAAACTTACACATCCAAGTACGGGGCAGAGAGGGATCACAGGATCTCTTATCTCCCCTGGTTTTTCCAACAATCTAAATTTCTACCATAATTTTAATTTTGATTGGTTAAAAAATGCAACGCTGTATCTTGATTTTGAGGTTATTTGTGAGTTTCACACTTCAAACAATAATTAGGCTAGTTTGACCCAGGAGAAGAAAGGTCCGCCTTTCGAAAGCACTAGAGTTATTAGGTATCGTATTTTTGTGCTCATTATGCATAAAATATGCATGTTTCTTTATGTATAAGTTCTTGGAGCCGTTTTGGTAACCCAAACCCTTGTGACGAAAGCGGAAGTCACGTGACGCTGCTGGCGCGTTAGCGCTGGTAGTGTGCTTGATGAATTTCTTGAATGATCGGGGAAGTCTGAGTGTGATCGAGATGCCCTCTTCGTTAGTATATAAGCCTGGCAGAGAAAGCCAGCAGACAAGAATGAAGAGAGAGCAGTAGTTACTTTGAGTTCCATGTAATTTATGATTCTGTTAGTTTCGAGCTAGTGAGTCATAAAGTGTGTGTTTTTATAGTGTGTATTGTAAAAATTGTTAAGTTTAAAGTGACGAGAAACGTACTGATTGTGGAACTACTGTGTATTAAATGTTTGTATCGACGAAAAATAAACTGGTTTAATCAAGAAAAGACTTGTATCGCTGAAGATCCTCAGAAAGAATTTCTACCAGAAACAAACAAAGAAGCAGAAACATAACAAATTGGTGTCAGAGAGCAGGACAGAATAAAAAAAGATGGAAACGAGAAGTGGCAAATCAAACTACGACTTAGCAGATTTGATGGCAGCAATACCAGAACAGCAAAAGAAACAAGACGTACGAGAAAGAGACTACAGCAGTGGTTGGAGGAGAAAGAAAATAAACAAGAAGAAAGTCTCCAACAGTTACAGGAAAGTCAGCAACAGTGGCAAGAAGAACAA
>NW_013754936.1:0-1065 GCF_000517525.1 Limulus polyphemus | reverse complement strand
CACTCTAGTCTTACACTGCTAAATTAGGGACGGCTAGCGCAAAATTCAAAACAAACAAAAAGACTAAAAAAAACTTTTTTTTAATTTTTGCATTGGCAACACCATCTATCTTTCCGTCCGTCTGTCTCTATAACTTATTTTGATTTATTAGGTTGACATTGGTGGTCTTGATATGTTTTTAGTGGTAGTTTTGCATCTGATGTTAAAGTGAAAGAATGGGATGTTTGACATATCTAAGATATTAAAATTTGCAATATCTATCACTGTAACGTTGTTTATCATTTGAACAAATTTCGAGTACGTATTTTCAAAAATTGATGTTTATTGTAGACTTTGTAACGCATAATTTTACCGAACTATCTAGTTCGTAGGCAATGCATATCGATTTAAAACACAAAGTTTCGGTTTTAGTTTTAAGTTTTATAAAGAACGATGGCGATATGACTATAAGGGTAACATCAAACAATTACTTACAGTGCTCATATTACCAGTAAAAGCTTGCTTCTACTTAAAACGATGATAGTCGGAGAAACGAAATATTGTTACGTCAGCTGATGTCAGGATAAGTTGGAGAAGCGTGGTACTGTTTGATCAGCTCATGTCAGAATAAGTTGGAAAAGCATGGTACTGTTTAATCAACTGATGCCAGGATAAGTTAGAGATGCGTGGTACTGTTTGATCAGTTGATGTCAAGATAAGTTGGAGAAGCGTGGTAATGTTTGATCAGTTGATGTCAGGATAAGTTGGAGATGCGTGGTACTGTTTGATCAACTGACGCCAGGATAAGTTGGAGATGCGTGGTACTGTTTGATCAACTGACGCCAGGATTAGTTGGAGAAGCTTGGTACTGTTTCATCAGCTGATATCAAGATAAGTTTGACATCATAAACGTTTGCTTGACCCATTTGTTGAGACCCAAAGCTACTAGTGCATTGAGGACTTTCTGCTTAAACCAAACGTTTAACAAAGGAAATTTTAGGGCATCGAAGAATTTTAAACCATATGCTTGACATGCATCACAAAACAGACGAATCCCTGTTTAAATCAAATATCTAAAAGCATAAA
>NW_013754935.1:0-1064 GCF_000517525.1 Limulus polyphemus | reverse complement strand
TGGAGATAGCCCTAGTGTACCTGGACGATGTCATTGTGTTTGCAACAACGTTTGATGAGGAAATGTTCCGGCTAGAGGAAGTATTCAAGCGTTTGAAAGCAGCAAACCTCAAACTCCATCCCAACAAATGCTACATGTTCCAGAAAGAGGTGCTTTACTTAGGTCACATCACAAGTGAGCATGGTGTGCAAACAGATCCTGACAAGGTGAAAGCAGTGCGTGACTGGCCAACACCAGACAATGTGGGAGAGTTGAGAAATTTCTTGGGACTCTGTACCTATTACCGGAAGTTTGTGAAGGACTTTGCAACTATAGCTGCTCCACTACATGATTTGACAAAAAAAGGTCAAAAGTTTGATTGGACAGTTTCTTGCCAGCATTCTTTCAAGACGTTGAAAGAAAAATTGGCCTCTGCTCCACTTTTAAAGCTTCAAGAGCCCTCACTGCCATACATATTGGATTGTGATGCTAGTAATGTCGGAATTGGAGAAGTGTTGTCTCAGAAAGTGGGCGAAAACGAACATGTGGTGGCCTACTTCAGTAGGGTTTTGAGTAGACCAGAGAGGAACGACTGTGTAACACGGTGAGAACTCCTTGCTATAGTAAAGAGTCTGACATATTTCCATCCTTACCTCTATCTGGAACATTTCCTCATCAAACGTTGTTGCAAACACAATGGCATCATCCAGGTACACTAGGGCTATCCTCCATCGTAGGCCTTCCAGTACTCATTCCATCAACCTCTCAAATGTTGCTGGAGCATTGCTAAGCCCGAATGGCATCACATGGTATTATTCCTTGGCCATAACTAAATGCAGTCTTAGGTTTATCTGCTTGAACCATTTTCACTTGATGGAAACCTGACTTTAAGTCCAGAGTCGAAAACCACCTGGCTCCACCTTGGGCATCAAGAGTATCATCAATTCTTGGCAGTGGGTATGAGTCTTTTTCAGTTATACTGTTAAGAGCTCTGAAGTCCACACAGCAACGTTGGGTCCCATCCTTCTTCTGGACTAACACGACGGGAGCTGACCAAGGACTATCTAATTTCTTGACCATCCCTT
>NW_013754934.1:0-1064 GCF_000517525.1 Limulus polyphemus | reverse complement strand
AGTTGTTGAGGAAAAAGAAAAGAAACAAGAAGAGAAATTACAGCAGTGGTTGGAGGAAAAAGAAAAGAAACAAGAACAGAAATTATAGCAGTGGTTGGAGTAAAAAGAAAATAAACAGGAAGAAAGTCTCCAACAGTTGCAGGAAAGTCAGCAGCAACTACAGGAAAGTCAACAACAGTGGCAAGAAGTACAAATGGAAAACATCAGTAAATTTAAAAGTGAATTAGCAACGTTAAAGAACGATTTGTTGTGTGTTACACAAGGAGGATACATTGACCATCGACTTAATCAGCCCCAGACAATGGCAAGCCCCTTACAGAGCCCGCAGCTAAACCCTAATGCAGACATATTCAGTTCCGTCAGAAGTCACATCCGAGATATGAATGTCAGTAATAGGAGTGATCCAGTGCGAAGGAAGCCACAGGAATTCGATGGGAAGGCACCGTGGGAAGCATATAGAGCACAATTTGAGCTTCTGGCAGAGATGAATGGATGGACAGAGGAACAGAAAGCTGTATATCTGGCAACGAGCTTGATGGGACAACCACGGGAAATACTTGGACAGTTGACAGCAGCCGACAGACACAACTATAGAGCACTGGTAGAGGCTCTGGAATGCAGGTACGGAACCCAAAACCAGTCAGAAGTCTACAGGGCCAGGTTCAGGACGAGAGTCCATGCTAAAGGGGAGAGCCTGCAAGAGCTGGCACAGGACTTGGAGAGCATGGCACACAAGGCCTACCCAACTGCACCACTCGATCTCCTCAAGTTGTTGCTGAGGGATCAGTTCGTAGATGCCTTGGACAGTCCACAACTTAAAATACAAGTGAAGCAGGCACACCACTCTACCATGCAGGATGCGATGGCCAGAGCTCTCGAATTTGAATCCTACGTTAAGTCCAGCACAGAGGTACCAAGGTTGGTACAGTCATCTGGATTCAAGGCCAGAAAAGGTCAGCTTTCAGAGAAGTTTGAGGGACTTTGCTGGCACTGAAACAAACCTGGGCACAAGAGAGCTCAATGCTGGCAACTTCAACACAGGGAAGACGATACAGCAGTAAAGG
>NW_013754933.1:0-1064 GCF_000517525.1 Limulus polyphemus | reverse complement strand
ATATATATATATATACATTACTTTCTTTATTCCTTTTGATTGAATTTAAGTTTTTCACGTTTTATTCTTTTTTTTAAATTGGTAATCGAAATTATGGAATTCCAACCTGGGAAGTATTTTAAAAATTATTCACCAGCTAAAATGCTACTTTTTGAAAATGACTGGAATTTGTTTATTTTTGTTAATATTTAGTTGGTAGGTAGTTTCTGGAATGATTCCAGTGGTGCCCAACAGTGGCACAGCGGTATGTCTGCGGACTTAGAACGCTAGAATCCGGGTTTCGATACCCGTGGTGGGCAGAGCACAGCTAGCCCACTGTGTAGCTTTGTGCTTAATTACAAACAAACAAATGATTCCAGAGAGCAAAAGAAAAAGCATACCATACATTTCTTAATTAATTGTGTTTTTCTGAAATAAAATAAAAGAGCATCGGAGGAGTTCAGTGGATGAATTAATGTTTTAACGAGCTCGATAAAAATCTGTGAAGGTAGTAGTTGCGAAAATACATTCAAACAACACAGGTAACTCACCCTTCAGAACTGTGGTGGCGACGAGGAAAGATACGAACATATTCCCGAGTTACTTCAACGAGCAGCACGTGCAAAGAACCTGCCTATGTTCAGCTGGGTCCTGAACTAACCAAAAGGCAGATAGAAATAGTGGGAATTGAACGAGTCGATTGTAGCGACCTCAAGAGGACGAAAGTGAGCTAAGAGTTTTTTTTAGAGAAGAAGAATTGATGCGTTGTTTTATTTATTTATTACCAATAAATCGGTTGTTCTTGTTGTTCTAAACATGCCAAATTTCTTGATTAAATATTCAGTGATCTTAATTTTGTGTCTAGAAATTTGAAACATCGTGATCCAAAGACATACTGGTTAATAAAAACGTGATGGTTTAAAATAAATAAACCTGTCTGTTAAAATTGAGTATTTATGAGACTACAAGAGGTAGAAGACTATTTATTCGCTCGTGCCTTTATAAGGTAAGTATTAGGCTTAGTTTATTAGTCACTTACTACTAACATGTTCAGTATTTCACTATAAACTGCCCCCCCCCCCCCA
>NW_013754932.1:0-1065 GCF_000517525.1 Limulus polyphemus | reverse complement strand
AATGCACTTGATGGTGAATATCACCCATCCTTTCCGATAACACTTCCACAAACTCTGACATATTCACAGGCAATTCTTCATAAGGTGGGCGTCCCTTATGCTTGGGTCCCCTTTTAGCACTACATGTACTGCATGTCCTGCACCATTCTTCCACAGCTCGCCTCATACCTATCCAGTAAAATCTTTGTCGTATGTGACTCAATGTCTTCTTGATTCCGAGATGTCCTCCTGTTAAATTATCATGGGATTGACGCAGCACAACTTTCCATAACTTCCTCGGTATAACAGTTTGCCAACTCGTCACTTTCCCATCGGTAGTTTGCCATCTCCGTACAAGAATACTATCTGCAAGCTTTAACTGGTCCCATTGCACCCAATAGTGCTTTATCACAGGGCTTAGACTAGACACCTTCTCCCAAGCAAGGTGCAAAACACTTGTTTTTAGAAAATCAATCATTGGCTTCAAATCTTGGTCTTTCTCCTGTTCTGCCTTGATATCTATATGTGGTTCCACTTCACCATCATCAACTCTTTCAGTCGGCTTGACTTCAGCTTGATGGCACCTAATTAGTTCAACCTCTCTTTTAACAGTTACCAGAACTTGGCCTTTGTTGTTTCCAAACGTCATTTTATCAAAATCAATTACAAACTTCCTTGGTAGTAAATAGTCCAATCCTAAATTATAATAAGCATGGTCTTCGAACAATGGTCTCTGGAGATATATTTAATAACGTTGGCGAATGTCTGACATGGTTTTATGTGAATTTATATGAATGGTCTTTATTAACTTATTTCATGTAAAGGATATACATGTACATGTCTTTTCCTGTAGACCATATCTTTTGTTGTGAGATCACAGAACTTACAAGTATATTACCATATTGAAAACGTCCACTATGGTATTCATGGTAGTTATTGTTTCAATGATAGAATGATATAACATCACATTATCTAACACATTCTCTGACGGATTCTCCATATCTATGTAGAAAAATCCTATTTTTACAGTTGCAATCAATGTACTGTGTTGTTGTATATCAGACAAAATATAATAGTTCTTGTTTT
>NW_013754931.1:0-1753 GCF_000517525.1 Limulus polyphemus | reverse complement strand
GCAAAGCTACACGAGGGCTATCTGCGCTAGCCGTCACTAATTTAGCAGTGTAAGACTAGAGGGAAGGCAGCTAGTCATCACCACCCACCGCCAACTCTTGGGCTACTCTTTTACCAACGAATAGTGGGATTGACCGTCACCTATAACGCCCCCATGGCTGAAAGGGCGAGCATGTTTGGTGTGACAGGGATTCGAACCAGCGACCCTCAGATTGCGAGTCGAGCACCTTAACCACCTGGCCATGCCGGGCCCCTATAAGATAGGAACCACGCGTTCGGAGAATCGGAGTAACAGACGAAAAAGTGACAACCCTATTCACGATGATAGTAATGTTTATAATTACGTTCTTTTTCTAACACTTATAGTACATCCACACGTCAAGCCGGGGGTGCCACCCCACCCGGAGGATGCTACTGCACCCTCAGCGCCCTTGGTTTTGTTAGGACGCTTTCTCATCGAATGTTAGCAAAAAAATCTTGTGTTACTCCAGAACAATCTGGTTGTTTGTCTGTTTGTTGACTATCTATCTATCCGTCTGTTTGGTTGTCTGTTTGACAGTCTATCTGCGTCTAATCGTCTATCTGGCTGTAATTGCTTATCTGCCTGTCTGTCTAACTGACTCTCAATCTGAATATCTGACTATCTGTCTGTCTGACTCTCTATCTGGTCTTTTATCTGTCAGTGCTACCAAAACAAGTGTTTGTCAATAAATATCTGAAGGTTGGTGTTTGTCTATTTTAAATACAAAACCATGGTTCATGACGCATCACGCCCCATCTATCGGAAATCTCTCGAAAAGTAGACAAGTAAAATTCTTGAAAGGATTAACAATACGTTTATCACGAAAGACAGAAATAAAACTCAGTTTCGCTCTTATATATATATTTGTTCTTTTGTAAACGAAAATCTGTCGTTTAGATATTTATTTTACAATAAACACCGATCGAACTTTTGTTGACAAGTGTCCAATCCATCGGAATCTGTTTAAGAGTTTTGTAACCTTCTATGAGTCCACTTCAATTATGATAATTACTTGAGGCTGGATTAAATTGTCGTCAGCAAATTAATTAAATCAATCAGCCCGTCTAATTTAATTAATTCCTAACGAGCAGTAATGAAAACAGGGGTTTATATTACAGTTATAGATTTAAATGATAATGTAGGGTCACTATAACCCACTGCAACCGAATATAGATAGATAAAAACAACCAACCCAAAACCGACAGATAGACAGAGTAACCTAAAAAAATGCGGTTTCACAAATAGTTAGTTTGTTGAATTTCGTGGAAGGCAGCTAGTCACCACCACCCACCGCCAACGATTAGGCTACTCTTTTTCAGATCGAATAGTGGGATTTGACTGTTACTCTTATAATGCGATCTTTTGCGGTAACGGGGCTCAAACCACGAAACCTCAGGTCCGCACTCTAACTCGCCGACCAGAGAAAGATGCTGTCGCCCTTTCACAGATAGATGAACAGAAAGAATAGGTAACACCGTCTGTGAAGAGGGATTATAAGCATGCTCACATGCACGAGGATACTGGGGAATCTGGAAGTGATAGATAGTCAGACAGACAGACAGATGATTAGACACAGGTAGACAGACAATGAGAGAGACAGATGGGAACACAGATAGACCGTTAGTTCACCGAACACGTGACAAGTTACATCTGCTGTTGATAATTTTGATTAGCCGACTAATGAAGCTGTCCTTCTAGCTGTTCTGATCTCATTACAACCGGATTGGTCCAA
>NW_013754930.1:0-1064 GCF_000517525.1 Limulus polyphemus | reverse complement strand
TGGGAAGGCCCATATGACATAGTGGATCGTCTCTCAGACGTGACTTTCCGGGTAAAATATGGTCGGCGAGGTAAGCCAAAAGTGGTGCATGCCAACAGGCTTTGGCGTTGTCACGGTCCAGGACATTTCAGTTAGGACGAAGTGGACAACAGAACAAATGACGCTGCTGAAGACGTGCCACCTGAAAAAGCCAACGTCGAAGAAGAAACTCTACTCAGTTTTGAGAAGGGAAACGATGAAGCTCTTGATGAAGTTACTACCACTGATGTGACTGTTACCGATGATAGGACATTTACTGATGAAGCAGATGAACTCCACATGAAGCAGAAGCCAACGAGACGGAGACCAGTACGGAAGAAGATACGTCTCATAAAATTAAGAGACTTTGTTGAATTGTAATTTTGTGTTTATAATTCTGTACATTTTAATTAAGTTATTGTTAATTGTTATTGGTTTATTGTAAGTGGTTATTGTTCGGGACGAACAATACTAAGGAGGGGGCAGTGTTGCGTCAGCGAGGTCACGTGACTAGTATCACGCCACGTCATTCTCGAACCTTCGTGAATTATCGGTAGACTACTAGATTGGGGGTAGTCTAGTATATATAAGATAGTCACAACGTGACGGAACAATGAGTGATTGAACTGCAGTTAGAGAGTGTGTAATTGAACTGAGTATTGTCGAGCACGGGCACGTGAGACGTTCTTTGAGAATTATAGCATTGTTATAGAGCGACTGTTGAAATTAAGTGCATCGGTAAAGTTGTATTCGGAAAGAATAAACCAGTTTTATTTAAGAAAGGACTTGTGTCGCTAAAGTTTCGTTAGAACGAATTTGCGGAAAATTGATTAACGAACGAACGGAGACGTAACAGCCCCTTTACTGATTGATATGTTAACACCTGACTAATGGAAATGATTAATATGTTAACATAACATTAGTGGCAAACGTGTTAATGGTAAGTGTAGGACCAGTAGGAGCTAACAAAGACTTTATTAGAACATAAAGGTGCCTGATGTTTTTTGTTCACTTGACTTTAAGCTGATTTTGGAATGGAAAATAAG
>NW_013754929.1:0-1065 GCF_000517525.1 Limulus polyphemus | reverse complement strand
AGGGGCAGTATTACAACGTGACGGGACAGTGTGTGTAGGTAATGAGTAATTGAACTGCAGTCAGAGAGAGACGTATTGTTGAAGTCGAGATCGTGAGACGTAAATTATAGTTTGTTATAGCGCGACTGTTGAAGTTGACTTTATCGTAAAGTTGTATTCAGAAAGAATAAACCAGTTTTATTTAAGAGAGGACTTGTGTCGCTAAAGTTTCGTCGGAACGAATTTACGGAAAATCAATTAACAAACGGAGACGTAACATCAGTAAATTTAAATAATTTATTGACTATTCCTTCATCTAGGTTATTGATGTAAATCAGTAACAGTAAATGTCCCAAAACTGAGATCTGAGGTATCTTACATGTGACATTCATCCAGTTTGACTGAAGTCCATTTATAACAATTCTCTCTGCTTTCTTTCATCCAGCCACTCTTCTATTTAATTAGCTAACTTATCCCCACACATGTACAGATAATGTATTTATAAGCCTTTTATGTGGCAACTTGTCAAATACTATCTTAAAATTCAAATACATCAAATCTACACCCTTTCCCTCATCTACATAAGCATTAACCTTTTCAAAGAATGTCAAAAAATTTGTAAGGCAAGATTTTACCTTAGTGAAACCATGATTTTCGAATAAAATGTTAAACTTTGTTAAATGACTTTGCAAAGCATCTTTTATCAGACTTTCCAAAACTAATAGACCTATAATTACTTGGACAATTTTTATCCTCTCCCTTGAAAAGAGGAGTAACATTAGCCCACTTCCAATTTTCTGGCACCTGCCCACTATTCAAGGACTTACTAAAAATAGTAGCAAGTGGCTCAAATATCCAATCCTTAATCTCCTTCTAAGCCCTTGTAGAAATATTATCTGCTCCAGGAGTCTTATCATTTTTTAAATTGCTCAATTTTTTCTTAACAAGCTCAGAATTAATGTGATTATCTTGTTTAATCTTGTTTCCATCTATCAAGTGTTCAAGATGAGTAATATTGCTTAAATCTTCATGAGTAAAAATTGAAGAAAAACCAAATTTAATAACACATCCAACCCATAATCATCA
>NW_013754928.1:0-1065 GCF_000517525.1 Limulus polyphemus | reverse complement strand
GAGAAAGTTGCCCAAACCATAGAATGGCTCATCGAAAAATGGTCATTATTATTATTATAAAGTGTCTTAACTGGTAAAGCACAAAAAGCTTATGCTGCTCTTTCTCTACAAGATTGTACGAATTATGATAACGTTAAAGCAGCTATTATCAAAGGTTATGCAGTCTTTTGTACAGCATTGGGGTTTAATTTCTAAGGTTGGCATGTATCTGTCTCAGTTTTTACTTAGTCCATGATGAACATTTGTCAACGGAAATGACACACATATCGGAAATGGTGTATTGAGAAGAGGTTGAACCCATTTTGAACAGAAGTGCCAATCATAACTCGTTTTTTGATCTGGATCTTTGGCAGAGGTCTTTGCATCTTTCACAGTGGCCCTGTTTAAAGCAGCCCTATTATCGACCGTTCGATTATCGTGACTACATACAGTACTCTCCAGATTCCTCGAGTCACTTTGGGTCCTTTGTTCCAACTGACCAATCAAGTTATTTAACAGGTATATTAAGGTTACATTACATGCTCTTTCTCAACACCTGTTTGTGTCCTGACTCTCTACGTCCTCAGACGAGTTCTTCTTACCAAAGACACTGTCAGGCAGGAAAGGGGGTAAATCCTTTTCACCGATTCATCTGAGCACTATTTCTCACTTCTCTTTGAAGGCAAAGAAATCTTCTGAAAGTCACATCTTATCAGATTTTTCACAATTCTATGTTCTTAGCAGCCTGGTCAAATTGCCTGCTGGAGGTCACTGTATGGACGACTGGTATGTGAACTTCCCCCAATAATTTTATTTCTTATTATTTGAATGATTTGGCAGTCTCTTCATCTGAGGGGTTTTGTAGCTATCTTTACCATCTCCGCTAGATTTTATAGAGGGATGATTATTTATATTTTTACCTTTCAAGGTCCCTTACCTCTTTTTCACAGAATCCCACTCTGTGGCGAGTGTTGCCCAGGTAGGTGTGTTTTATGAAACCAATTCTGCACTAACAACTACTAATTCAATATACTTTATACAGGTTGCAATATACTCTGTAGAAATGAGGTGTTCTATAAGACCATC
>NW_013754927.1:0-1066 GCF_000517525.1 Limulus polyphemus | reverse complement strand
AAAAGACTCATACCCACTGCCAAGAATTGATGATACTCTTGATACCCTAAGTGGAGCCAGGTGGTTTTCAACTTTGGAGTTAAAGTCGGGTTTCCATCAAGTGAAAATGGCCGAAGCAGATAAACGTAAAACTGCATTTAGTTATGGCCAAGGTCTCTGGCAATACCGTGTGATGCCATTCGGGCTTATCAATGCTCCAGCAACATTTGAGAGGCTGATGGAAAGAGAACTGGAAGGTCTACAATGGAGGATAGCCCTTGTGTACCTGGATGATGTCATTGTATTTGCAACAACTTTTGATGAGGAAATATCCCGGATAGAGGAAGTATTCAAGTGTTTGAAAGCAGCAAACCTCAAACTCCATCCTAAGAAATGCCACTTGTTCCAGAAAGAGGTGCTTTACTTGGGTCACATTGTAAGTGAGCATGGTGTGCGAACTGATCCTGACAAGGAGAAAGCAGTGTGTGATTGGCAAACACCATACAATGTGGGAGAGTTAAGAAGTTTCTTGGGACTCTGTACCTATTACTGGAAGTTTGTGAAGGACTTTGCAACTACAGCTGCTCCACTACTCGATTTAACAAAAAAAGGCCAGAAGTTCGAATGGACAGTTTCTTGACAGCATGCTTTCAATACATTGAAAGAAAATTTGGCCTCAGCTCCACTTTTAAAGCTTCCAAATCCCTCACTGCCATACATACTGGATTGTGATGCTAGTAATGTCGGAATTGGAGGAGTGTTGTCTCAGAAAGTGGGGAAAACGAACATGTGGTAGCCTACTTCAGTAGGGTTTTGAGTAGACCAGGGAGGAACTACTGTGTAACACAGAGGGAACTCCTCGCTATAGTAAAGAGTCTGACATATTTCCATCCTTATCTCTATGGGGCTAGGTTTACCATCAGGACAGACAATGCTGCATTACGCAGGTTAAGATCATTAAAGAACCCAGAGGGACAACTGGCACGTTGGATTGGAAAGATAGACCAGCATAATTATGATATTGAATACGAAGAAGGAAAATCTCATTGAAATGCTGATGGACTGAGTGGAAGACCCTGCAAAAATC
>NW_013754926.1:0-1559 GCF_000517525.1 Limulus polyphemus | reverse complement strand
TTTGAGTATGGTGGTTATAAATTCGGTAACTAGAGTTACACCTAGTTATTGATGGTGTCGTTTTAACAAGTAAGGCTAAAGATGAGTATGGTGGTTATAAATTCTGTAACTAGAGTTACACCTAAGTGTTCATGTAGTAGTTGTACCAAGTAAGGCTAAAGATGAATATGGTGTTTATAAATTTGGTAACTATAGTTACACCTAGGTGTTCATGTTAGTAGTTGTACCAAGTAAGGCTAAAGATGAGTATGGTGGTTATAAATTCGGTAACTAGAGTTACACCTACCTGTTCGTGGAGTTGTTATCCCCCATACTCATCTTTAGTGTTATTTGGTGGTTACACATTCGGTAACTAGAGTTACACCTAGGTTTTCACGGAGTAGTTAACATACTCATCTTTAGCCTTACTTGGTACAACTACTACATGAACACCTAGGTGTAACTATAGTTAACAAATTTATAACCACCATATTCATATTTAGCCTTACTTGGTACAACTAACTATAGTTACCGAATTTATATCCACACCTAGGTATTTATGGAGTAGTTGTACCAATAAGGCTAAAATGAGTATGGTGGCTATAAATTCTGTAAGTAGAGTTACACCTAGGAGTTGATGGAGTAGTTGTACCAAGTAAGGCTAAGGATGAATATGGTGGTTATAAATTCTGTAACTAGAATTACACCTAGGTGTTCATGGAGTAGTTGTACCAAGTAAAGCTCAAGATGAGTATGGTGGTTATAAATTTGGTAACTAGAGTTACACCTAAGTGTTCATGGAGTAGTTGTACCAAGTAAGGCTAAAGATGAGTATGGTGGTTAAAAATTCTGTAACTTAGGTTACAACTAGTTTTCATGGAGTAGTTGTACCAAGTAAGGCTAAAGATGATTATGGTTGTTATAAATTCGGTAACTAGAGTTACACCTACCTGTTCGTGGAGTTGTTATACCAAATAACACTAAAGATGAATATAAGGTTACACATTCGGTAACTAGAGTTACACCTAGGTTTTCACGGAGTAGTTGTACCAAAAAAGGCTAAAGATGAATATGGTGATTATAAATTTGTTAACTATAGTTACACCTAGGTGTTCATGTAGTAGTTGTACCAAGTAAGGCTAAAGATGAGTATGTTGGATATAAATTCGGTAACTATTGTTACAACTAGGTATTTATGGAGTAGTTGTACCAAGTAAAGCTAAAGATGAGTATGGTGGTTATAAATTCGGTAACTAGAGTTACACCTACGTGTTCATGGAGTAGTTCTACCAAGTAAGGCTAAAGATGAGTATGGTGATTATGAATTCGGAAACTAGAGTTACACCTACGTGTTTATGGAGTAGTTGTAACAAGTAAGGATAATAATGAGTATGGTGGTTATAAATTCGGTGACTATAGTTACACCTAGGAGTTTATGGAGTATTTGTAGCAAGTAAGGCTGAAGATGAGTATGGTGGTTATAAATTTTGTAACTATAGTTGTTTTAACAAGTAAGGCTAAAGATGAGTATGGTGGTTATAAATTCTGTAACTAGAGTTACACCTAAGTGTTCATGGAGT
>NW_013754925.1:0-1067 GCF_000517525.1 Limulus polyphemus | reverse complement strand
GAGCGTTTAAAATTTTTAACTGGTTTTAAAAAAATGTAAATATATTTCAGAAACATTCTAAAAACTCTCTTCAACGTTTCCATACGTGATGTTTTAACACTGTCTTTTCTGAATTATAGTTACAAATGTTGTACACATCAATCTTACGCAAATAATAACATTAATTATACAATTTTCTAATAAAATACACAATTTGAAAACGTGTAAGACATCGAAAGGACTTCTCGATAATAACGTCTCACATTTTAAGACAAACTAAGCTGTTAAATAATTTTAGTTATTAAATGTGTATCGCTTTGAGATCTCTTTTACTTACACGGTTATCCTATACATATATATATAGAACTGTCAATAATATTCAGTTAATGTTATACATTTATTCTTGCAAATTATTCCTCCGACAACATGTTTAATATAGCAAAAACAAATGTGAAATATAAGTCGAATGGCAGATCGAACTTCGCATTCAAATTTTAAATATTTGTTGGATAACTTTACGAAACACTTAAATTAATCGTGTCCAAGGCATACCCTTCTTAAATACTATTGTGTCAAATATAGTATTAATTTAGAATATTTTATCCCATATAGATCATTTGTCGTCAATAAAACCCGAAGTGACAAATAGTTCTTCTACAAACGTCGCAAATAGGACAGGAAACACAGACAGTCCGTTCTCAAATACCAGTTTAGAATATACAGTTCAACCAAATAACAACAGAACGGAAGTAATAATACCTTCAAAAGACGACATTGTTATAAACACAACAATACCAGTTGTAGATGGTAACAGAACCATAGAAGCAGAATCAACAACACATAGAAGTAAGTATGAGCGCTTAAAAATACACCCATTCAGATTAACTGTATGTTCTACAACAAATGACTAATGTTAACACAAGATACAATTCCTCTTGATTTGTGTATTTTAATGAAGAAGTGTGTTTTTTGATACATTAAACGTATTCGTGACTCCACAAAAAAGGAGAGTTTTTTGTGAAGTCTATAAGTTTGAAGATAATAAAAGGGCTTTGATTATTTTCATTTTACCTTTTTAAGGTCTCAAC
>NW_013754924.1:0-1286 GCF_000517525.1 Limulus polyphemus | reverse complement strand
AGAGCTACAAACACGTTACACTCACAATAACATAAAGTATGTTAGGTGTAGAGCATGGCTGTACTGTATAGATAACGATAGTTATGATATTTTAGAAGAAAATATATAATAATGGGACTGTGTTGGTAAAACAAAAATCAAAATTGCATAATGGAACAGTAGAGATAGTAATGTTAATTTTTCAGTTATTATCTTCTTTTTTTTTCCAATCTCAACGACACTTTGTTTTCCACTTATAGCATCGGCCCGGCATGGCCAGGTGGTTACGGCACTCGACTCGCAATCTGAGGGTCGCGGGTTCGAATCCCCGTCACACCAAACATGCTCGCCCTTTCAGCCGTGGGGGCGTTATAATGTGACGGTCAATCCCACTATTCGTTGGTAAAAGAGCAGCCCAAGAGTTGGCGGTGGGTGGTGATGACTAGCTGCCTTCCCTCTAGTCTTACACTGCTAAATTAGGGACGGCTAGCGCAGATAGCCCTCGTGTAGCTTTGCGCGAAATTCAAAAAACAACAAAAACAAACAACTTATAGCATCGCCATCTTTAATCTTGCTATGCAGTACCAATATCTTTCATATTTTTATATCGCAGCATTATCTTTGTTTTCCTTGCGTGAAGATGTTGTAACTTCTTCAGTCGTTGGGTATGTTATTTTGGGTTCTTTAGAAAAGTATAATTCCAAGTCCATTTCAAGTAACGATAAGGTTAGTTCTTTTTATTATATTTTTTGTTTCTCTCTCTTATCACAGTGTTTGTATTCTTTATTCACATACAGTCTTAGAGGTAAATCATCAGCATTTCCAAGGTTCCGTCCAGGACAATGTTCAACGTTAGTTAAACTCTTTGAAGATGAGTAAGCAATCTTGCTGTATTGCTTTTTCAAATGTGAAAATTAGCAAACCAATTCAATGCTACATGACCTGGCCGAAATTTTAACATGTGTCTATAGAACTAATAATAGAAATGACTTATGTCTCGTAAAATATTTAGTAGATTTTTCCAAGATATACAATAACTCCTTTCTGTAGCATTCATTGTCGTGGTATAGTAGACAATCACGTGCTATTTTTGATGCTGTACTTGTGATAACATTGTTTGGTTTTTTAATCAAAATAGTGCAGATGGTGAGCTATATCAGAGAATTATTTTAGACAACGGCGATGGTAAGTTTGTTTGTAATTAAGCACAAAGCTACACAAAGGGCTATCTCTGCTCTGTCCACCACGGGTATCGAAACCCGGATTCTATCATTGTAAATCCGCAGATATACAATCTTTGATATTGG